>NC_050516.1:31970582-31979672 GCF_002922805.2 Oryzias melastigma
GCTGAAAGTAGTTACAGAAGATGCAGAAGATTTTTAATGAAAATGGAGACGCAATTTACTTTAATGCTGAAGAGATTTACTGGAAATACAAAAGCTATTTACAAAACATTACATTTCCTAAAAGACTGGAAATTTCTAAAATATTAGGGAAACTCTAAATTTGCAGATAAAGACCTCAGTAGCTGCCAAATAAGCCAAAAAAGCTAGCTTTCTGCTAGCTAAACTCCAAAATAGCCTAAAACTTCTCAGTGAACTAAATTAGTCAAAAATGTTAGCACGTTTCTAAAATATTAGCTAAACTCTAATTTAGCCTATAAAGACCTTAGTAAATAACAAATTAGCCAAATAAAAACGATAGCATGTTGCTAAAATATTAGCTAAACTCTAAAATAGCCTAAAACCTCAGTAAATAACAAAATAGCAAAAAAAACGCTAGCATGTTGCTAAAATATTAGCTAAACTCTAAATTTCCCTATAAAGACCTCAGTAGATAACAAATTAGCCAAGAAATGTAGCATATTGCTAAAAAAAATAGCTAAACTCTGTTTTAAGCTATAAAGACCTCAGTAGATAATAAATTAGCCACAACAAAAAATGCTAGCATGTTGCTAAAATATTAGCTAAACTCTAAATTTCCCTCTAAAGACCTCAGTAGACAATAAATTAGCCAAAAAAATGTAGCATGTTGCTAAAATATTAGGTAAACTCCAATTTTGAAATTTAAAGACTTTTTTATTTATTTCCTATGAAACATATTTTGCTCAATTTTTCAAAACTATAAAATTTATAAATACCAAAAATACAAGCAAGATTCCTGATATCGCTGAAAGCGTGATTGAGTTTTTAAAAAACGTATGGAAAGGAGCAGGAGAATCACCAAAAATTGCATTTTTTGGTGCTTAACGTTCACAACTTTATCTTTACTACATCGTGAGTCTTACTCTTCACACCATAAAGCATCATAGAGATCGGTTTGATCCAACCACCTTTCTTTGTCTTGAGTGCAGGAACAGCCGAGGACAAAGCCAGCCTGTCAGAACTTTCTCCATCAAAGTTGGAAGCAGGTGGAACAAAACCAGGAGTTTCTACTCAACAAAAGAAGATTATCAGGAAAACCGGGAGACTTTAATGACTGGTTTTAGGTCCTGGACTGAAAACGGACCAGCCAAAGCCTTTTCCAGCAGCGTCTGCAGGTAGGTGATGTTCTGCAGTCGAGTCATGACTTTCATCTTCATCTCAGTCTCCGTCTGTTTACAGAAAGCATTCACGACCTGCGGGAGAAAACGGCTTGAGTCCTGTTGGATTTAATGGACAGTGTTCCACGCCGACCTGCAGTTACCTCTCTGAACCAGTTGATGGTGTGGAAGAGCAGAGCGCAGAGGAACTCTCGTTCAGCTTTCGACAGGCTCTGGACTTTATCCACTGCATCCATGTCTGTCAGGATGAGGGGGCACCCTGCTCCCGCAGCAAACACAAACATGAGGCGACTCAATGCAACAACACACAAACGTCCGTGTCCTCCTCACCCAGGAGAGCATCGATCTCCTCCAGGTCTCCCTGGTGCCGCTTCTCCTCACAGAGCCTCAGGAGGCGGAAAAACGGAGACAAACACAGAGGAGAAACTCTCCTATCAAGAGAGGGAGAACGGCTCAGAGATCACTCAGAGTAAAGAGTGAAAATCAAGCAGAAATAGTTCTGACTTTTGTGTCTTGTTGACTTGAGTCAGCTCGTCTCCTTTGCTCTGTGCGTCTTTGGCCAGTAGGGGGAGCAGGTTGATGGCGATGCCGCCCTGACTCTCATCTTCATCCAGGTTATACAGCACACGAGGCGGTAAAAGGAAAGAGCTAAAGCAAACGGATGAAAATCATGATGACACTCAAACTTTCAGGATTTCATGTCAGATCGGTCTGAACGAGACTGAAGCGGGAGCTTTTAGCTCGACGGTAAAGATGATCTTCATCCTTTATAAACAGCTGCAGCTGCTTTAAACACATTTCTTCTACTTAAATTTAAGACTTTTTAAGACCTTACATATAAAAAATTATGACAAATGTTTCTAAAATTCTTCAATTTCAGAATAACTTGTCAGTAACGGAGTAACGTAAAATTAAAGTTCAAATTTCAGTGATTAAATTACAATTACTAGACGACATAAACCTTCATTAATTCGTTATTTAAATGTTAGTGCATTGAAACCGTAGATGACCAATCAAACAAATTGATGTAAACAGCTGGCTCTGACGTTTTCTCCTGGTTAAATGAAACAAAATGGATGTTACTAATAATAATAATATTAATTACTGATGCATGTGTTCTATTAGCCAAAGTAAGAGAGCAGAAATATGGACGTGAACGAATAAATAGGGACATTTGAATAATTTCCAATTTGTTGAAAACAAAGGAAAACTATTTTAGCTAAGTGCAATGATCTAAAGCTTTGAAAATTAATGCGCAAAAAGTTTGAAATTGTATTAATTTTATGACGGAGATATGAAAATGTAAGACTCTTTAATGGTTTTTAAGGCCTAATTTCCACATTTTCAAATTAAAGGCTTTAAAGACTTTTTAAGAACCTGCAGGAAACCTGTTTGTTCACTAGATTTCATGAAGGAAACGTTAAAAAATGATGCAGATTTTCTCTTAACTCATAACTTTCAAAGTGAAACTGAAAAAAATCAGATGCTAACTTCAACCTCATCCAACTTTTAATGTGCGACGAATTAAAAACTCACTAAAAGTGGTATTTTCTAAACATAATCACAATTGTTTGAACAACTTTATTAGCAGCATCCTCGTGACATTAGACAGCCGGCTGCTGAATATTCTGCATTATTATCATTATTATTATTATTATAAGCTGTGATCCAGATAGTAGAGGATGGATCTTCAACGTGTTTTTCAAAATAAAGCTTCCTTCAGAACCAAATTAGAGATAAAAGTGGAAAAGTGTTTCTGCGGCCCCTCGAACACGTCCAACCCTTCAGCACTAACCCGGTTACATCCGGCCCGAGGTCCACCACAAAATCCTCCTGGAAATCATCCAGAACTCGACTTCCAATCATTTCCTGTCAGAGAGAGACGGTTTTACAACCTTTGTTTTCATTACAAAGGAGGAGTCATGAAGGTCTGCAGCTCACCTGCACCTGCGGGTCCAGAGTGGAGCTCCAGATCAGGTTGGCCAGTTCGTCGTAGTACAGAGCTGCAGCTTCAGGAGAGCTCTCACTGCTGGACTTCACCAGCTCCATCAGAGCCGTCACCTGCAGCAGCAGCAGGAAAAAACACTGATCAGATCAGATCACACAAAGTTTACCTTTAAATCCAAAGTTTGCTCTTTTTTTTTGCTGCGTTTGACGGTTTGACGGCTCATTTCATAGTTTCTGCTTCTCTGTAAACCACTTTGACATGTTGAGTATGTGAACGCTGCTGCACGAATACATGAAATTATCTTAAAGGGCGTGTCGGCAAAAAATACTTTGAGAAATCTTTTCAGTACAAAATCTACACTTTCACCAGAGAATGTTTTTTAATTTATATCAAGGGAAAACACGTGTCATTCTCTATTCTTTTTCTACTTATTTTGAGAAAGAAACTTTTTTCCATGTGTTTTAAGGCCACCAAAAAAATACAAATATGACGTAATAATATTAATAATAATAATACATTTGTGACTTTTTTAATGTTAATTTTTTTTCTTGCTAATTTAGGACTTTTCTTATTAATTTATTAATTTTTTTCTTGTTAATTTATGACTTTTTTTTCTTGTAAGCTGTTTTAAAATTGGGTATTTATGGCATTTAAAACCAAAAAATGTACAACTGTAAAACAGTTTTATTTATAAGAAAACCAAAATAAAAAATTTGACTTTATTCATGCAATTTAGGAGTTACAACTTTTTCTTCTAAATTAATGACATTTTTGTTGTAAGTTTATGACCTTTTTCTCGTTAATTTATTCTTTTTTTGTAAATGTATTACTTTTTTTCTTCTAAATTAATTACTTATTTCTTGTAAATGTTTCACTTTTTTCTTGCTGATTTATGACTTCTTTCTTCTAAATTTATGACCTTTTTCTTGTTAATTTATTCATTTTTTGTAAATGTATTACTTTTTTTCTTGTAAATGTATGAGTTTTTTCCTGTAAATTAATTACTTTTTTTCTTGTAAATTACGGACTTTCTCGTTGATTCATGACTTTTTTACTTATAGATTCATGACTTTTTTCTTGCAAATTTATGGCTCTTTTTCTTTTAAGTTTGCATATTTACAACTCTAAAACTTTTACATTTACAAGAAAAAAATCATAAGTTTATCCTATAAATTGTAAAGTCAAATAAATGACTTTACTTTTGTAGTTTATGAGTTACAATATTTTCTTGTTATTTATGACTTGAAAGTTTAAATTTAGTACGATTTTCTCCTAAATTACATTTTGTTAAATGGATATTCTGCAAATAATAAATCCTATAACAAGTTTAGCCCATGCAATAATTTTCTGCCACACTGATGATAAATAACTGATTGTTAGAATGATTTTCCTGAATAATTTAAAGGAGCGTTAAATTCGGATGAATACCTGTCGGAGTGCGTCCTGGGACAACAGGCCGTGAGACTCCGCCCCTTTAGGTCTGGGATGAGGAGAGCAGAGATCAGTGCAGGCCGATTCACAGTAATACATGCGTGGGATAAATATGTTACCTCAGGGCTCCCATGCTGCCTATAACCATGACGGCGCCGATGATGCCGATCCGCTTGTACTTGGGCACCGTGCTGGACAGCTGCTTCCGGATCACGATGTGCATGTCATCCTGCAGGACGGAGAAGGTAAACGCGGAGCTGAAACACCTGCGGCTGTGGCTGAGTAGGTCTACCTGGATGTGAGAGCCCTGCTGCTGCTGCCCGAACGCCAGCCGGCTCAGAAGATGGAAAAGTTTCCGAATCTGCTGAGACGTCAGGTTGTCCATGTAGTCCAGGATTCCCTGTCCAGACACTCCAGTCAGGGAAAACTACAGCAACACTAAACGGATGTGCGGCTACGTCACAACGGTACCTTGACAAACACAGCATATAGTGACATCTCTGAGGGTTTCTCTGTCACCAAACCACAGAGCAGCTCCAGAGCCATGTCCACCTCTCCATCCGCACCGCTGCACACATGGGTCACCAGGGAGCCCACCACCTCCTAGAGCAGGGGGTCAAACCCAGTTAACAGGGGGGCAAACCCCAAAACACGGCTTAGATCGCGGGACGAACAAGATAAACATTTACTGAACACACTAAAACTACTTTTTAAAACCTTAACTTTTTACCATAATTATGAACTGGAGATATAGAATTAACTGTGATAATGCTGGTGTGAATGCTGGAAGCTGAATTTGGCCGCTGAAGATGCTGAAATTAATAGCTGAAAACCCTGAAGCTGATAGCCAGCTAAAATATTAGCTAAATGCCAAATTAGCCAGAAAAACTATTAAAAAAAAATAGATTAGCCACAACAAATAGCACCTAGCTGAAAAAAATAGCTAAACGTCAAAATATCCGACAAAAAACGAAAAAGCCAAAATTAGCCAAAACAGCAGGCGTGCAAATATTAGCAAAACTCCAAAACAGCCTAAAAACAAACAAAAAAAACAAGTTAGCCAAAACAGCTATTATGTAGCTGAAATATTAGCTAAACTCCCAAATAGCCTAAAAAAACTTTAAAAAATAAATGAATTAGACAAAACAGCTAGAATCTAGCTGAAAAAATAACTAAACTTCAAAGTATTTTAAATTAAAAAACTAAAAAAAACTAAATTACCCAAAACAGCTATTATGTAGCTGAAATATTAGCTAAACTCCAAATCAGCCTAAAAAATCTTAGTAAATGCTCAAATAGTCCAAAAAGCTAACAGAATGCCAAATTTTAAAACTTTAAAATCGTAACTTTTTAACGTTATTATGAATAATAAAAAGGCAGGAACATCATTATTATTAACAATAAAATAAAATGATCTGGAGGGCCGGATCCGGCCCCCAGGCCTCGACTTTGAAACGTGTCAAACGGTACAAACGATGAACAGGCTCCTGCGCGACGGGGTCAGAGGTCAAAGGTGAAGTTACCTGATGGCAGTAAGAGTCAAACAAGGTGAAAGAGCATCGGTACATGTGCCCTCCAAACGCCACCAGGCCGGGGTCGGGGGAGCGCAGCAAGCTCTGAGCCAGAGCCAGGACGGATGAGAAGTATCCTCGCACGACCTGCAACGTCACCCGAGAAGAGCGGCGAGTCAAAGAGCGGTCCGGCCACGCCGCTGCTCTGACGGAGCTGACGCACCTGGACGTAGTCTCTGAAGGTCCGGTGCAGCAGCGGCTCCTGGATGAGGCCGGACCGCACTTTCAGCTTCAGCATCCTCTCCGCCCCCCGGCGGCTCTGGTTGGCGTTGGTGGAGTGGAGGATGAGGAGCATCAGCAGATCGATGACCTGACGGGGAGGTGATCACAGCTTCATGATCATACGTGCATGTGAATTTATGACAACCATGTGTCTCGCTCCACATGTTCTAAAACTAGGACTGGTTTGACAAAATCAATCAATCGATCTGAGCTTCATAGATTGATAATCGATCACTAGAAATAGAGATCGAT
Organism: Oryzias melastigma; assembly: GCF_002922805.2. Lineage (NCBI taxonomy): Eukaryota > Metazoa > Chordata > Actinopteri > Beloniformes > Adrianichthyidae > Oryzias > Oryzias melastigma. The sequence goes on from NC_050516.1 coordinate 31,977,203, forward strand.
CTAACGTATAAAGCTAAAGTCCGCTAGCTTGATGCTAACATATAATGGGATTTCCCATAGGACGGCTAATGGCCCGATCTCAAACCTTCCCTGATCCCTGAGACACAAGAGTCTAAGCAGCAGCAGGTTCACCATCAAACTATAAACTCACCTTGTGATCCTCCACTTCCTCCACAGACTCTATTGCCTGACATGGAAACATAATAGAAACAAAGTTAAGAAATCATTTAAATTTCAATAGAAATCAATAGAAATGAAAAACATTGAGTATTCCTCTAAATCAGGGGTGTCAAACTCACTTTGGTTGGGAGGTCACATTCAACCCGTCTGATCTCAAGCGGGTCAGACCAATAAAATAATAACAAAATAACCAACTTATTATCTGTAGCTTTTTGTCTTCTCAGATGGAAAAATGCCTCAACAAACCTAGTAGCCTAATAACTTATGATTACATTTTTTCATGTCTTGTTATGCGTTTTCTTTGCTCCCTCTAGTGGTGGTTCTGTGCATTGCAGTCGTTTCTTTATAGAACAGGAACGGTCTAGAAACTTCTTTTTTTACCTCTAACATCCTTACGGCTGGGATTAAAACCATCTGGTGGGCCGTTTATTTGACACCCCTGCTCTAAAATATAATCTTATAAAGAATTAGAGGTCAGTAAATCTCTAAAAGAGTACACAGAAGAAAAACAATGCTTAAAAGATACACAAAAACTCAAAAAATAAAATTATTATTAAAATATAAGAAAAAAAAAAAGTTTGTTATTTTTTTGATTTATGCTGTTTTCTGTTTTATTTGGGGATTATTGAAGTTAATTTATGAAAAAAAGTAATTACATTTATTTGATGTGTTTTTTCTTTCTTTATCAACGTTAAAAAACAACAATTTGTTTGTTTAGTAAACGGATTACCCTCCCACCTTAAGCCACGCCTCTGAGATGGTCTTCTGGAAGCGCACAGCGGACTTGATGGCGTCCAGAACCAGCGTGATGCTGTCCTGGCTGCTGCCCGCTGCTGCAGGAGCAGACCTGATTGAAAACGACAGAACAAGTCATTTCTGATCTTCACATGAATCCAGAGAGAGCAGCTGAGCTGGACAGCTTCTTACACTGCAGCTCTTTTAGTCTTCAGCAGAGTCTGAGAAGCCTGAATGACCGGAGGGAGAACACACTGCTCCAGCTCCAGGTTTCTGCGCAGGTTACACACCACCTGCAAAGCGAAAACAAAACCGTTTGGCATGAATAACACCAAAGGAGGTCTATGATGCGTTCGAGTCCCTCACCTCAAACGCATCAGAGGACGAGACGGACTGCAAAATGAACTTGACCACCACAGGAAGGTCCTCCAGCTGCACAGCAGCCATGGTGGCCATGACGGCGCTCCGCACCTGAAACAGCGGCGACGCGTCAGCGGTCAGAAACTCTGGAGTCCACGTGTGTTTGTGCGGCAGAAATCTACCTCAGTCAGTAATGAAGATCTGAGGTTGAGGCTGGAGAGAGCGTCCAGCACGGGGACAGTCAGCTGAGTGTTCTCCTGCAGCAAAGAACTACACAGAAAAAAGACACAACAATGGAAATGATGATTTTGGGGGTTTTAGAGACGGAAGAACAAAATTCAAATGTAATATCTGATTCAACCTGTAGGGGGCAGCACACAGACAGATTTTGACTATATTTTCAAAAATTATAAGGGAACCGATTAAAAAACATGAACTAATTAATTGCAAACCTAGAAAAAAAATAAATCGTGAATAATATTATTTTTGTTTTTTGTATTTGCTGACTACTTATTATCTGTGAATAATCACAGTATGAAAACACATTTAGAACATTTATTTAGTGCTGTCAACTAGTGCTGCCACAAACAGTTATTTTAGTAGTCGACTAATCGGGTCATGCACAAAGTGGGTGTAAAGCAAACACATCTTAACCATCATTAGCTTTAAACTAACTATACAATACATACATTCACAGTTTCATTATCACAGATAGAATGTAAGCTAAATTTGACCGCAAAAGATGTTAGTGACGATAGCTGAAGATGCTGATAGCCAGCTAAAGTGTTAGTTAAAAGCCAAATTAGCCTAAAAAAAGGCTAAGTTGACCAAAAACAGCTAGCATGTAGCTGAAATATTAGCTAAACTCCAAAATAGCCAAAAAACAAAAAAGCCGAAGTTAGCAAAACAGCTAACATGTAGATGTAATATAACCTAAATTCCAAAATAGCCAAAAAAAAAAATTATAAGTTAGCAAAAATAGTTAGCATGTAGCTGAAATATTAGCTAAACTCCAAAATAGCCTAAAAAACCTTAATAAATGCCAAAATAATCTAAAAAGCTAGCAGAATACCATTATAACTTTCAACGTTACTACACTCTGACTCCATATAATATAAAGTAACGACTAATCGACTATTAAATTAATTGTCGACTACTTTAATAGTCGATTAGTCGACTAATCGGGAAAAATAAT
>NC_050516.1:31980023-31989953 GCF_002922805.2 Oryzias melastigma
CTAGCAGAATACCATTATAACTTTCAACTTTACGACACTCTGACTCCATATAATATAAAATAACGACTTATCGACTATTAAATTAATTGTCGACTATTTTAATAGTCGATTAGTCGACTAATCGTGGCCGCCCTACTGTCAACCGATTAAAAAAATAACCCAATTAATCGCACTTTTGTGTTGTGATAAATCACAATTAATCAAAATGTTTTACTGGGTAAATTTTAGATTGAGACAATATGGATCAAATCGTCCACTTTTTGTAAAAAAGCGATTGAAATAAAAAAAATAGCAAGATTAGATTACTAAAAACAGATTTAATATGTATTTATGATGTAAATAACCATGGTCTAAGAAGGAAAATACCCGACCAAGTGTTTTAACTCACGCTGTAGAATCCTGAACCGCAGAGTTAAAGCGAAGGACTGTTTATTTGATTGATTTGCGTTAATAAATATGAACGCGTTAATTCTTTTTGATTAATTGCATGCGTTTATGTTTCAGCCCTAAAATAATTACACAATTTTGTCAAAAATGTGATAATAGACAGTATTTAAACAGACAAAAAAAGGTTAACTTAGCGTTTAATTACTCTTTAAAAGCTCATCATTACCCAGAAACTGAATCTGCACATCTATCCTAAAACATTCCTGACCCTAACAGTACCCTGGTCTTCACAGAGCGCCGGGACTCTTACTTGAGCTCCTTCCCGACATCATTGTGCTGCGAGTCCTCCAGTATCTCCGGTAAACTGGTGATGATGTCCCTCTGAACTTCCACAGGAGCTACTGACACCAGCTCCAGGAGTTTCACTGACAAACCCTGAGAGAGCAAACAGGAAGGATGCAGACGCAGAAAGAAAACACCCTTCAGTGTCCAACGTCACACCACGAAGGAGTCCGTAGCGGTTCGATACCTTAGCATCCACGATTCTGTCCAGCCACTTCAGCTGGTTGATGATCATTCTGGGGACACTGAGACCTCCATCCCCAGAGCTACGAAGTACAGAGAACACTCAATAAATCTATGGGGTCAAATCAGGATCTGCTTAAAGTCAACAGATTGAAGAAAAAAAAATCTGTTTTAAACTTGATATAACATATTGAAAACTTGAAGGAAATACTGAAAATATGAAATTTATATATAAAAATTTGAAACTTGAATTAAAAAAACACAAAATCTGTTACCAATAAAAAAAATCCCTATTTGTACTTTTAACTTTTCCTTTTTTCGTTTCTCCCTCTTTGTTTTTTCAGTTTCAATTCTGATTTTTGCTGCTGAGCTGATCCTAATTCTACATGGGGGCGGGGCTTTGAGTTCCCCAAAATGTATCCCATGATTCCCCCACAGGTAACCTCGATGTGACGTGTTTAGTGCTGCAGAACGTCGTCGGTTTATGTCTCTCATCAAACTTAGGGAGAGCAGCTTTTTTACCTCGCTAATATCACGCTGCAGCTTTTCATCCTAATGCTTGACTTATTTTTATTGGAAAGTTTGAACAGTGAGAATTAAAAAAAATGAGAGAAAAGTGTAAAAAATATTCATGTGTGTCTGAGAAAAGTGTAGAAAATGTGTAGAGAGGAGCCCTCTGTCACTTCATGGGAAACAAGAGCTCATAGCTCCGCCCCCATGGAGAATTAGGATCAGCTCAGCAGCAAAAACTCAAAAATCTGAATTGAAACAAAAAAAACAGAGAACTGGAAGCTAACGAAGAAATTAAAAAAAAAGTTACAAGTACAGTTTTTTAAGTGGTAACATTTAAATGAAATCTATTCAAGTTTCAGTTTTGTTTCAAGTTTTTAATACTATTTTTTTTTTAAATTTTCAATAATTCCTTCAAGTTTTCAAACTGTATTTTCAAATTATTATTTTTTTTTTTCAAATTTACAATCTTGTTTTTCTTTCACTTTAAGCTGATCCTGATTTCCTCCAAAAGGCCAAAACCAAACCCGTTAAAGGAATGACTGACCTGTCGAGCATGAACTCTGGGATTTTCTCAAGCAAAATGTTAATAATCAAAGTCTGCAATGAAAGAAGAGCAAAACACATCTAGAAATCCGGAGAACGTGTCGGTATTTTTAGTGCAGGTAGATCCCAAACCTGCAGCGTCTCGACGCCCAGCAGCATCCGCAGCAAGCTCTCCTGGAAGGAGCTGGAAGAGCTGCAGCGTGGAGGAAAGCATGAATCACTGATGGGAGCTGCACTGGGAGGGGGGAGGAGCTTAGAGCTCACCTGGAGTCTCTGTCAGACGTCTGAGGGACACATGGAAGCAGGCAGGTCCTCAGAGCATCAGCATTTTCTATGTATGCCTCCATGCTGGAGACGAACTCCTGAATGATCTAAGAACCAAACGTGTGAAAACATCAGTGGTTAAACGGATCTGTGGATGGGAGAGCGCGGGCCGCACACTCACGCCGGGGAACTGAGGACTCTTCTGCAGCTGCTGCTGGATTCTCTTCTGGAAAACCACCAGATCAGCAGCTGGAGGACAGAAGGACACGATGACGAGTGAGGAACGGACTGTGGTGACTGACCTGAGAGACTACTTACTGGTTTCATTGGACTGGGCGTCATGCTTTAAGGTGACTCCTGCCTTTCTTACAAAGGCAACAAACACGCTTTCATTCGTCTCCACGGCAACAGCCTCTTTAGCTGATCGACCAGCGCTGCGGCCCTTCTTTGGTTCTGGAGAAGACAAGAAATGATCTCATTAAAAAACGAGAAAAAGGAAGAAATCAACATGTTTAGAGCGGGATTTCAAACAGCAAAAAATAATTAACAAAATGTATCCTATTTTATTTTGGATTATTAAATCAATTTTTCTTAAAACTGTATATGTATTTTTCAAGCATTTCTAGTTTTCTTCAGTTGAGACAGAAAGTAAAGACAAAATTATACTTTATGAAACCAAAAAAAAAGTTTATTTATGGTCAAAATGTTAAAACTAATTATTAGAAGAAAGTCTCACAATTAAAACTTTGTATATAATGTAATCCTAAAATCTTTATCTATAAACAGAAATGTGAAAAACATCAGAATAGTACTGCTGGTAAAACAAGACTACAAAGTAAATAGTCATACTAAGTAGATATGTTTTATATGTGGTATGAGTGTAAGGTTAAATTCATTACATACACCATTTTAATTATTGTTTTAGTGAATTTCTGTTTGCTTTCATGTTTTATTGTTAACTTGTGATTTTTGTTGAAATAATCAATTCAGTATTTTTTCTGTTATAACTGCGGATATTTATTTTTTTAGCTAAAAAAATCATTATTGTGAACACTTGACAGTCGTTTTAAATTTAATTAGTCTTCAAAAACTACTCCAATGAAAAAAATTGTTTTCAGCACATTCTTGTATTCTTGTTTTTCTGATGATGGAGGACATAAAGAAAATGAAACCAAAAATGGAATTTCTTAGTATTTGTGGAGTTAAATCGTGAATCAGGAGCAGATTTTTAAAAAATGACATATGAAAAATATCATATTTGTGGCGTAGAAAACAGGCTGGGCGGGCCTCAAGCTTCCTGCTCCGCTCCATTCTGATGAATCTATAAATAGATCCATGAACGTCTTTGTTTTCCTCGTCTGATCTGGATCTAGACTGTACGACTGGATAGTTCTGGTACTGATCACCATTTCTGTTGCAGCTGTAATGTTAGGTTGGGGTGTGAGGGGCTGTAAGCTAGTGAGAGAGAGTGTTAACAAAGGGATGATGGGAAATGAGAGCAGGCATTCCATCCCAAATCGGTGACATCATCTGTGACTCTGGGCCAAATCTTCATTTTTGGAATTTCTTCTTTTCTAAATCAAAAAGACTTTCTGAAATAATCTTAGATGAGATGTCAGTCGGACATAAACAGGTAAGGATGTAAATCTTTTGCTTCATCGCATTATCAGTCTGCAGAAAAAAACAGCAGATTTACCTGATTATTAATTAAACATTTTCTGTACTCACTGGCGGCTGTAGAAAACGTTTCTTCTTTGTCCACAGATGAGCGGCGTTTTCTCCTCATCATCTAATAAAGTACAAGCATAAAATGTGTGAGAACTGCGCAGTATGGCTTCTGTTACAAAACAGCTAACCACATCATCAACAGACAGCTTTAGCTAGCTACATTTAGAATCCACCGACTTTAGTTTTTATGTGTGCGAGAATCAAATTGTGATATTATGGCTTTAAAAATAATTATAGTAGCATAAACATACTTTTTCTTCTGTGTTTTTTACAGCGAAATAATCCCACAGACAAACACCGGATTGAAGATCCAAACAAACTTCCGCGCCAATGCGCGCGACGTCTACGTCACATCCCGTTCCACTTCCTGTTGTCAAATGGATACATAAAAAGAACAATTTTACTCCCCAAAATCACTCAATGCTATTTTTTATGTTATTTAAATTATATTAAATAATCAAAAAGCATTTTACCCATTAAGGATAATCTTTTTATGGGTCTAAATCGGTTTAAGGCAAGCTTTATGTTAAAGTGCGCTTGTTTTAGTGAACAAGTTGCTGCTAAGAGGCGGGGCTTGAGCAATCTGCCTTTAAATGTACCTGAAACCTGATATCGGTCTACGCCGGTGAATAAATCAAAGCAACCACGTTTTGAAACATCAAAGGGTGTTTTTGAAGAAGATGTCTATATGATACGTTCTTCGTGTCGCCCAAAATTGACTTTTACCAAGCAAACTGGGTGACTTTATCATCCGTATGTGTTTTAAATATTACGTATATAAATGTATAGTTAAATTAAAACATAAAATTCCGAAAGTAAGATACACATGACATTAGCATGAATATTTACGACATATTTTTTGTCATGATGATCCCAGAGACTCAAACAGACCAAAAATCAATTTTTATAATGTGCTTTAGTAACCAAAAGAAAATACAAATGTTATGAGGGCAAATGAACAGCATTAGAAAACTTAGCTTTTGCTCAAATTCGCTTTTGACAACTATTGAGAACGCATGCGCAGTGTGCGAAGATAATTATCTTGACGGAAATGATGGGGTCTTTGATATTTAAAGAGTGGCGGAGGAGGCGGAGGCACCACACAACTGTCCGGCGGTCAAGATCACGATCAAGAATGGCGTCCAAGTTCTACAGTCTCACGGCTAAACTGTTATCCGGAGAAATGTTTAATTTCTCGTCCTTACAGGGAAAAGTTGTCCTCATAGAGAATGTGGCGTCTCTCTGAGGCACGACCACCAGGGATTACACCCAGATGAACGAGCTCCACGAGCGCTACGCCAGCAAGGGGCTCGTGATCCTGGGAGTTCCCTGTAATCAGTTCGGCCATCAGGTAAGCCTTCAATGTTTTCTTCAAACTTTATTGACAATTTCTGTCATCATTTTGCAGTAAAGCTTTATTTATTACAGTTTTTTAATCTGAACTTCATGCAAATTAATTCCATGCAAATGACTGACCTTTTTCCACACCATTTCCAAGAGTGAAAGTGTTTTATATTATTATAAAAAGTGTTTTGGTAAATGTTAAGTTAAGCTTTTATGAATTTTTTACTTTTTATGAATGGTTGATCAGACCTAAAACATCAAAGATTGTTGAAAGTTTGAAAGGCAATAAAATCAATCAAATGTTAATGATCAACCCACAGGAGAACTGCAAGAATGAAGAAATCCTGCTGTCCCTGAAGCACGTCCGTCCCGGGAACGGCTTTGAGCCAAAGTTCCAGCTCCTGGAGAAGGTGGACGTGAACGGGAAGGACGCCCACCCTCTGTTCGCGTTCCTGCGGGAGCAGCTCCCCGCCCCCAGCGACGAAGCCGCATCCCTGATGAACGACCCCAAGTTCATCATCTGGAGCCCCGTGTGCAGAAACGACGTGGCCTGGAACTTCGAGAAGTTCCTCATCGGGCCGGACGGGGTGCCGTTCAAGCGCTACAGCAGGAGGTTCCTCACCAGCGACATCGAAGGCGACGTCAAGAAGCTCCTCAGCCAGATCAAGTAGCGTCTTCAAGCCGTCCACGAGCTCTTCCCTCCAACGCCGCCTCTGTGCTTCCCTGCATCCGATGGCTGCTTTGTTCTTTTACTGAATGAAGACGCCCTCTAAAACCAGTGTGAGGAGGGCGTCTGATGACGAAGAAAAGGCCAAACGTTCTCAGCTGCATTGGCTGCATGTAAAGCAGAGTTGTGGTGTGATTTTCTAAAGACGACCAATAAATGTTTTTAACCAAATCGTCTGCTGCCTGACCCTGAATGATCTCTTCTGAAGCATAAAACCCCTTCAACTGGGGTCAGACATTCCGTAGTAATCCAATTATGTCTTGTTGGCTTAACTTTTTCTGGGAGACGGTGGGTAGAAATCAACTCTGGGTTGGCGCCCACGCTAATCCAGACTGTAAACAGTCAGCATGACTAGCAGGTTGCATCACCTGCTAGTAAAGATGATTCAACAATGAAAGCAGTCTTTGAACATAATCACCTCTTTCGTAAGAAGCTGATATGCAATCAGCGTCTAACCCAGAGGTCTGCAACCTTCTTCACTTAAGAGACATTCGGTTTGATTTCTCACCGATTACAACCCAGTAGGAGCCACAAAATCTTAAATCAGGCTTAGAAAAATAAGACACTAGATTGCACTAATTTATATTTGATGCTATGATAATTAAATTGAAAAAAAATTCATTGTTTATAACTTTTGACATTGATTCACATGAAGTCCTTTCAAAATAAAAGAAACCCTTCACCATATCTAAACGCAGAAAGTCTATAAATGGGAAGTGTAAGGTAAGTAGTGATTTAAAGAAAAAGTAAAGTTTATTTTAACTTTTGTGGTGCATCTCAGCCAGAAATGTGTAAATCTGGGATAATGATACTGTGAATGCTTTTTGATGAAAGTAGCCGTTGAAGATATTGAAGCTTTTTGCTGGAAATGTTGACACAATTTATTTTAACTGCTGAAGGGATTTGCTGAAAATCCAAAAGCTATTTCATGTTTTTTCCCCCAATTGTCTTTTTTTTCAGGAGTTTTTCCTCACAGAGAAGGAGGGTCTAAGGACAGGGATGTAAGGTTAACTTAGTTTAGCAACTAGCAATTATAATTTATGACTGACTTTATGTCTTTGTACAGTTACCAGGAAGCTTTAACGAGGTAAAACTGAATTGAATGTTAAATTTGTTTAAAGACTGAAAATTGCATTAAAGAACAATTGAAGAGCGCTGAAGTTGAATTAAATTTCTAAAAAATGGTAGTGAAATTGCTTTAAAATCCCTAACGCATGCAAATTTTGCAAAAATATTTAGTATGTTGCTTAAATATGAGCTGAACTCCAAATTAGCCCAAAGACCCTTAGTAGAAAAGCTAGCTTCTTGCTTAAATAGCAGCTAAATGCCAAAATAGCCTTCCAATTCCTCATTAAACTAAATTAGTTAAAAACGTTAGCATGTTGCTAAGATAGAAGCTAAAGTCTAAATTAATCTAAAAACTCCTGTAGCTAAAATTTAGCAAAATGTTAGCGTATTGCTAAAATATTAGCTAAACTCAAAATCAGCATAAAAAACCTCAGTAGATGCCAAATTAGCAAAAAGCTAGCTCGTTGCTTAAATACCAGCTAAACTCTAAAATAGCCTAAAATTCATCAATAAACTAAATTAGTCAAAAATGTATATGTTGCCTTAATAGAAACCAAACTCTAAATTAGCTTTTAAAAACCTCAGTAGATAAAAATGAGCCAAAAATGTTAGCTTGTTGCTAAAATATAAGCTAAACTCCAAATTAGCAAAAAAAAAAAAAAAAGAAAGTTAGCTTGTTTCTTAAAAACTAGTTGAACTCCAAAATAGCCTAAAACTCATTCATACACTAAATTAGTCAAAAACGTTAGCATGTTGCTAAAATGGAAGCTAAAACTCTAAATCAGCCTAAAAACCCCAGCAGATAAAAAAAAACTAGCCAAAAACGTTAGCTAATATATTAGGTACTCCATTTTTATTTTTTTTACTATAAAAGAGAAAAACGGCCCATGAATATATTTAAAGGATTGTTGCTAATCTCCTTAAATTTTTGAAATTTGAAGACTTTCTCATTCATTTCCTACGGGGCAAATTTAGCTAAATATTTCAAAATCTATTTTTATGAGCACAAAAAACAAGCAGTAATGTCCTGAACAAGCTCAACTTTTTGATACAAAGTTTGCTGAAATCACTGAAAGTGTAAATGAGTTTTTAATAACTTTCGGAAAGAAGCAGGAGAATAGAGCTAGTTAAGTGACCCTTATAGACTTTAACAATATGGTGCATTTAAAATCATGGAATATTTTTAAAAATATGGCCTCTGGCTGTGCTTACCGACCTCCACTTGATTTTCAAAAAAAATCTGTCAAAATGTTTCACTCCAACTTTGTTCAGACTGCTTGTTGGAGCATTACAGTTACTATGGTCAGGACCCACACAGTAATAGATTACTTTCCTTTTTTTTGTTTACTGTACTTACTTTTTACTTAACATACCTCTGTAAAATAAAAACATTTTATTTTTCTCTATCCACAGAGCCCCTATGAAGGGTGGCTCCAGAGCCACAGGTTCAACTTTTCAAAATCAAAGTACAAAATAACTTGATTGAGGCTTCATGTCTTTATTGCAACATTAACTTAAATATTTCTCAGTTTAAAAACAAACGGGTTAAATGTTTATTTACACCTCCTTTTGAGTATGACTTCATTTTCTGGATATGTGAGCAAAAACAAAAAAATCCTGCAGAAGAAAAAATATTTTAACTTCATACTATTATAAAGAATAAAAACCAGGAAATTCCATCTTTAATTTTATTGTTTTGATGGGAAATAAAGACGTTCGTAAATCACCCAAATGTTGTTCAGTTCAGATGGGACGAGCAGATAGTCGCTCGTGTCAAGGAGTGAGCTGAGGTTTCATAAATAAAGCACCGATGTAGACTCGTTTATTTTGTTGAAGCCAGTGTGTTTCACAAAAACTAAGCAGCAATTCATGTATGCATAAAAACCAAGCTAACGGATCTGGAGGTGTGTCACACGTCACATCCTCTAATGCTGGAGGCCACACACACAGCAGGTTGATCATTACCTCATTTAGACTTAAAGGTGCCTACAAGTTTTTTTAACTCCTGCTCGTCTTCCGTTGTGATTACAAACATTTGTGCATGCATCACAGCTGCTCTTTGCAGCTGTGATGCATGAGCAGATGCCTGCAGGAGCAGGCGCCTGCACGAGCAGATATAATGCACAAGCAGATGCCTGCACGCGCAGCTGTGATGCAGGAGTAGACGCCTGCAGGAGCAGCTGTGATGCATGAGCAGTCGCCTGCACAAGCAGCTGTGATGCATGAGCAGTCGCCTGCACAAGCAGCTGTGATGCATGAGCAGATGCCTGCACGTGCAGCTATAATGCAGGAGCAGACGCCTGCAGGAGCAGCTGTGATACATGAGCCTGCACGGGCAGACGCCTGCGCGGGGAGACGCCTGCGCGAGCAGACGCCTGCGCGGGCAGACGCCTGCGCGGGCAGACGCCTGTGCGGGCAGACGCCTGCACGAGCAGACGCCTGCACGAGCAGACGCTTGCACAAGCAGACACCTGTAGGTTTAAAGGTCACCCTCTGAACCACAGGTCGTCCTCAGGTCACAGGAGTCAGTGCGAGTTTACTGCACTTAAAAAAAGGATTGCATTGAACTTCTCAAGGACGTGATTATTGAAGATAAGTCTAGGCACAGTGCCAGCATCTGGCTAAATTCTGCTTTATTTTTCACATAAATATCTCAGAACGCTTTGGTTCAAACAATGTGCATTTGGCTTATTTTTTCTAAGTATTTTTGTGGGAAACTTTTTTTTTTTTCTCTTATCTATACATATGAGGGCACTTTAACAATATGATCATCCAGTGAGAGGATCTACATTCCTCTTAGTTTGGAACTATAGTAAAACTATAAATCAGCA
>NC_050516.1:31990432-31992076 GCF_002922805.2 Oryzias melastigma
TCAACAGAGGGAAGTTTATTCACTCTTTAAGAAGTTTAAACTGCTTTGTGTTTTCTATTCAGTCATTTAAATCAGGGGTCCCCAAACTTTTTTAATGAGGGCCACATCACTGTTTTCTTATCTGATGGGGGACCGGGGGCAGTTTGTAGGGTAACGTGCAGCAATCACAGCCTAAACATTAAAAATTACAGCTTTCCAGAAAGCAACACTTAGACACATTTAAAATAATTCATTTCTGTAATCTTCATAGAAAAAAAAACATTTTTAAAAATAAATATATAGCATTACCTGTGATAATGCTAGTGTGAATGCTGTAAACTAAATGTGGCAGCTGAAGACGCTGAAGCTGATAGCCAGCTAAAATATTAGCTAAATCCAAAATTAGCCTAAAAAAACGAATATTTATATAAATTGGCCAAAACAGATAGGATGTAGCGGAATTATTAGCCAACTCCAAAATAGCATAAAAAACTGAAAAACCCTAATTTGGCCAAAATAGCTGGCATAAGGCTAAAATATTAACTAAACTCCAAATTAGCCTAAAAAACTGAAAAAAAAATCTAAATCAAAAACAGCTAGCAAATAGCTGAAATATTTGCTAAATTCTAAATTAGCCTAAAAAAATAGGTAAAATGTCTAATTTTGCCAAAACATCTTGCCTGTGGCTAAAATATTAGCTAAACTCCAAAATAGCCTAACAAACTGAAAATAATATTAATTAGCCAAAACAGCTAGAATGTAGCTGAAACATTAGCCAAATGCTAAATTAGCCTAAAAACCTGGAAATAAATTAATTAGCCAAAATAGCTAGCATAAGGCTAAAATATTGGCTTAATGCCAAATTAGCCTTAAAAAAATGAAATTAGCCAAAATAGCTAGCATGTAGCTGAAACATTAGCCAAATGCTAAATTAGCCTAAAAAACAGAAAACAAAATTAACTGAGCCAAAACAGCTGAAATATTAGCTAAACTCCAACTTAGCCTAAAAAAATTGAAAAAAAAGTAAATTAGCCAAAACGGCTAGAATGTAGCTGAAACATTAGCCAAATGCTAAATTAGCCTACAAAACAGAAAAAAAAATAACTGAGCCAAAATAGCTGAAATATTAGCTAAATGCCAATACAGCCTAAAAAACTAGTAAAATGTGTATATTAGCCAAAATATCTAGTATAAAGCTGAAATATTAGCTAAACTCTAAATTAGCCTAAAAAACTTTAAAGCCTAAATTGGTCAAAACAGCTACCATCTGGCTAAAATATTAGCTAAGCTCTAAAATAGCCTTAGTAATAATTCTTAGTGACTGCGAAAACATTCAAAAAAGCTAGCATTAAAAGAGCTGAATATTTTAATCGCTGAATGAGCTGAAGAGCTACGGACGTCCAAACAAATGTGTGGAAGTAAAATAATATTAATAAAGAAATAAAGAATTCGTGAATCATTATTAAACCAATAAATATTCATAGTTCAGACTGCAGGAGGGTGGAGTAAAGAGTCACGTTCTATGTGGGTCTCGATCAGCGTTTCTGGACCAAATGTAGAGGTGGGCCTGATCCGGCCCGCGGGCCGTAGATCTGGGACCCCTGATTTAAAGGAGGCTGGAGTCTAAACAGAGACTTACAGTGGCCTCCTCCCATTCCTCCATAG
>NC_050516.1:31993690-32003724 GCF_002922805.2 Oryzias melastigma
AAACAGAAAACAAAATTAAATTAGCCAAAACAGCTGAAATATTAGCTAGACTCCAAATTAGCCTAAAAAACTGAAAATAATATTAATTAGCCAAAACAGCTAGAATGTAGCTGAAACATTAGCCAAATGCTAAATTAGCCTAAAAACCTGGAAATAAATTAATTAGCCAAAATAGCTAGCATGTAGCTGAAACATTAGCCAAATGCTAAATTAGCCTAAAAAACAGAAAACAAAATTAACTGAGCCAAAACAGCTGAAATATTAGCTAAACTCCAACTTAGCCTAAAAAATTGAAAAAAAAAGTAAATTAGCCAAAACAGCTAGAATGTAGCTGAAACATTAGCCAAATGCTAAATTAGCCTACAAAACAGAAAAAAAAATAACTGAGCCAAAATAGCTGAAATATTAGCTAAATGCCAATACAGCCTAAAAAACTAGTAAAATGTGTATATTAGCCAAAATATCTAGTATAAAGCTGAAATATTAGCTAAACTATAAATTAGCCTAAAAAACAGAAAACAAAATTAAATTAGCCAAAACAGCTGAAATATTAGCTAAATTCCAAATTAGCCTAAAAAAATTTAAAGCCTAAATTGGTCAAAACAGCTAGCATGTGGCTAAAATATTAGCTAAGCTCTAAAATAGCCTTAGTAATAATTCTTAGTGACTGCGAAAACATTCAAAAAAGCTAGCATAAAAAGAGCTGAATATTTTAATCGCTGAATGAGCTGAAGAGCTACGGACGTCCAAACAAACATATGGAAGTGAAATAATATTAATAAAGAAATAAAGAATTTGTGAATCATTATTAAACCAATAAATATTCATAGTTCAGACTGCAGGAGGGTGGAGTAAAGAGTCACGTTCTATAAGGGTCTCGATCAGCGTTTCTGGACCAAATGTAGAGGTGGGCCTGATTCGGTCCGCGGGCCGTAGATCTGGGACCCCTGATTTAAAGGAGGCTGGAGTCTAAACAGAGACTTACAGTGGCCTCCTCCCATTCCTCCATAGTGGTTGGACACAGCAATGAGGTCATAGACGTAGGGGGTTGCCTTTGGGTCACAAACAAACTCTGACATGTTTAGATCTCTGAAAAAAGAGAGAAAGACTTGTTAGACTGGAGGTTTACCAAGTGAGCAGGATTTGGAGTCACATTGTGATCTCGTTTCCTGGTCATGTGGTAACTTCCTCTTTTACAAACTGAAGATGTTTTGTGTTAGGCAAACGCTGGTGGGGGTGGGGAGCGGCGTGAAAGGCTCTTTCAAAAAGCCATAAAACGATAGGAGCAAATAAAACACAGCGCGATCTGTTCTTTGAAGTCTTACGCAACAATGAAACAGTTCTGGGAAGATGCGTTTCCTTCAGAGAGTTCTGTTTCAGGTGAGCTTTGAGTTTCAGAGTAGAGCTCCCTCTAGTGTACCAGGGACGAAACCACACAAGTTCATGACCATCAAAACGCCTTCAAGTCTTGAACAAAAATGTCATGAATATCAAAAATATCAAACCAATACTAGAAAACACACAAAAACAAAATGAAAAAATGACTGCCTCCCTTCAAATCAAAATAAACTCCAAGTCTCATTTTTTTACTTTAATTGTCAAAAAAAAAAAAAAAAAACGGGACTTGTACTCCCCAAAAATACGATGATTACAGTTATTTTCTTATTCTAGTTTTGTTTTGTTTTTTGTTTTCTTTAAAAAAAATATTTCTAAAAAGCTGTGGAATTATCTACATCAACATTTTAATTAAGGTATTAAAAAGAAGTTTGTGATCAATATTTTTTTAATTGCTCAGAAAATTGCTCTTACAGTTTTTTGATTTTGTTATTTGTTCAAAACTGCCCCTCAGTGGTGCCAAAGTGAAGGTTTAAAGTCTTATATAATAATAAAAAAAGAAAAAAAAATTTAATAAAGCCACCTTTTTAAATTTCTTTTGATCTTTTACTGCGCCACATTGTCAGGAACTTAAATAAAATACCTCAAAATGAGGCTTTTCATAGCAATTATTAGGTAAAAATATAATAAAATCGATTAATTAGTTACAGGTCACTATTAATTGATTGCGTAAAAATTAATCACATGACAGCACTGGTATTGTCTACAATTAATGCTTGAAATAAACCAATAAATCAAATCAACGCTGAGTTCCTGATTGGTTGACGTGATGTAAATTCTTTGGCTAACTTCAGGTATTTGACGTCTGGAAGCGTTGGGCTGCGCCGTTAGACTTCTGAATCCAACGTTCAAAGCTCGCCACAGGACCTCAGAACGCGTCTGTAACATTGACTCAGTGTGGAGCGTAAATCAAGCTTGGAGAGAACACAGATGAAGAGGCAATAGACGAATAAATCTCTCTTCATACCCGATAGGAAAGTCCACCACCGTGTCCAGCTTGTCCCTCCAACAGCGATTGTAGGAAAAACGCTTCAGATGAACCACCAGAATGCGAGGCAAAGACCACAGGTCAAACTTTTTTGTGGCTTGTTGGTGTTTCTTACATGTTGGACAATACCTATATTAGAAAAACAAAAAAAAGAAGCTTAAACCAAACTGCTGAAGGTAGCAGTGCTGCCACAAAGATTTTAATAGTCGACTAATCACAGATTATTTTTTCATTCGAAAACTGGATGTAAAGAACACATCTTAACCATCATTAGCTTTACTAACTCTGAACAGGATAAATAGCATTACCTGTGATGATGCTAGTGTGAACGCTGTAAACTGAATTTGACTGCTAATGATACTAGTGCTGATAGCTGAAGATGCTGAAATTGATAGGCAGCTAAAATATTAGTAAAATGTCAAATTAGCCTAAAATACTGAAAAAGACTGTAATAGTCAAAATAGCTAGCATGAAATATTAGCTCAACACCAATTTAGCCTAAAAAACAACAACAAAAAATCCTAAATTAGCCAAAAATAGCTAGCATGGAGCTAAAATCTAAAATAAACTCCAAATTAGCCTTAAAAACAACAATAAAAAAGCCAGAATTAGACAAAATGCAGCATTAGATTGCAGCTGAAATATTAGCTAAACTCCAAAATAGCAAAACAAAACAAAAAAAAAAGCTTAAAATTGGCCAAAACAAGTAGCATGTAACTGAAATACTAGCTGAACTCCAGAATAGCCTAAAAAAATAAATACATGTGAAAATAGTACAAAAAGCTATCAGAATGCCATTTTAACTTTACAACACTCTGACTCCATATAAAATAAAGTAACAACTAATCGACTAATAAATTAGTCGTCGACTATTTTAATAGTCGATTAGTCGACTAATCGTGGCAGCCCTAGTAGGTAGTAGAAGACCTGAATCTCCGCTGATGCTGAGGACTTCTCACCAGGGGTCGTGTTCTCCAAGAGTCTCCATGGTGGTGAAGAGTTCAATACAATCCCTCAAAGCCACGGTGGTTTTCTTCTTCTGAGGCTGCAGCATGCTCTCGTGCTTCTCATAGGCCTACACAGAACATTTCCACAGCTATAAATAGACGCTTTGCATGGAGTTGCTTGATAGCCATCAGGGCCTGACCTCTGCTTCCTGCTCGTCGTAGAACAGCTTCTTCGACTCCGTGTCCCAGTCGATGGCGACGGTGGAATGAGCTGCACGGAGAAACAGGAGACGGCGATCACAAGACTGGATTTAAAGGAGCAGAGAGGCGTGAAACGTCAGCACTAACGGTTGAGTTTGAGGACATTTCCGTCACGAGGCAGCGAGCTGATGTTGGCCGTTCCGTAAAAGTTAACTATGCTGAAAGTGAAGAGTTTGGCCTTCTGGACTTTGGAGCCGTTTTCCAAGTCGGACGTTTCCTCCTCTTCTTCTTCGGACAGCCCGTTCTCCGGTTCGGGACTCACCTGGTGGTCCATGGCCTCCTCTTCACCTGAACACACACAGATGTCACTAATGTCGTGAACTGTGGGACGGCCGTGTCCTCCTGTCCAATCCTCACCGTCAAAGACCCCGTTGGTTTTGCTGCCCGTCCCTGAATGGTTGCTGTCGTTGCTGGAGCTGGCACTGCAGGAGGCTCCATCCGACAGGGGGCTGCTGCACCCACCCGGACAAGACGACGTGGAGCTTTCGGGAGCTTGGTTGCAGCTGGACACAGTCGCAGAGGCCGAGGCCTTACTTTCACTATTGGGGCTCTGGGGATGCTTTACATAGCGCCTGTAACAAAGGAAACAGTTGTGAGAGGAAATTAGTGCTGCTGCAAACGATTATTTTAATAGTCGACTGATTAATTTTTCAGATTAGTCGACTAATCAGTTCATGCAGAAAGTGGATGTAAAACACACATCTTAACCATCGTTAGCTTTAAACTAACTAAAAACTAGATACATAGCATTATCTGTGATAATGTTAGTGTGAATGCTGTACGCTGAATTTGGCTGCTGAAGAAGCTAGTGATGATAGCAGAAGATGCTGAAATTGATGGCTGAAATCACTGAAGCTGATAGTTGAAAATGCTGAAGTTAACACTAATAGACAGCTAAAATATTAGTTAAATGCCAAAAAAAAAAAGAAAAAAGCCTAAGTTAAGTTAAGCTAGCATGTAGCTGAAATGTTAGCTAAATTCCAAAACAGCCTAAGAAACTAAAAAAAGGGCCTAAGTTAGCTAAAACAGCTAGCATACAGCTGCAATATTAGATACATTCAAAAATGGGCTAAGAAACTAAAAAAAAAAAAAAAAACGAACATAGCCAAAACAGCTAGCATGTAGCTGAATTATTAGCTAAATTACAAAACAGTCTAAGAAACTTAAAAAAACCCTAAGTTAGCCAAAACAGCTAGCATGCAGCGGAAATATTCGCTAAATTACAAACCCTAAGAAACTAAAAAAAAGCCTAAGTTAGCCAAAACTCCAAAATAGCCTAAAAAAAATTAAAAAATTCCAAATTAGCCAAAATAGCTAGCATGTAGCTGAAATACTAGCTGAACTCCAAAATAGCCTAAGAAACCTTAATAAATGCCAAAATAGTCCAAAAGGCTAGAATAATGTCATTATAAGTTTTAACTTAACAACATTCTGACTCCATATAATATAAAGTAACGACTAGTCGACTATTAATTAGTGGCCGACTATTTTAATAGTCGATTAGTCGACTAGTCGTGGCGGCCCTACAGGGAATGCAGTCTTCTTTGCATAATTGTGTGGAATCATCTCCTTCTTACCCGATCCTCTCCAGTATCTTCTCATATAAAACGTCCTCGGTGAGGTTATGTCTGGGCACAGTGATGAGTAAAGGCTGGCCGAACAACAAGGTGCTAGTGGAGCTGGCGGCGTGCTTGGACTGCCGCTCCCTCAAGTATATAGGCAAGTTCATCCTTTCACTGTCCTCCTCCTGCACCTCATACCTGCAGCCAGAAGAGACATCTCAATCAGGAACCAACAGCATCGGTCAAGCAGCGTGTTCCAGTCACCGCCACGACTCACACAAATATGTCGTCCTTTTCCATGATTTGGTTGAGGCCGTCGTCTCGTCTGTAGATTTTGTGGAACCTGTGATTGTAAACGTCGGCCACAACCATCTGAGAGGAGGACAGAGTTCTAATTAGACTTTTTTAAGCTTAAATCAGGGGTCCCCAAACTTTTTCTCGTGAGGTCAACATCAGTGTTTTCTTCTCTGATGGGGGGCCGGGGCGGTTTGTAAGCTAACAGAAAACGTGCAGCAATCACAGCCTAATTGTAAACATTTACGGTTTTCCAGAAAGCCACACAGCCAAATTTTAAATGATTAATTTCTGTAATCTTCATGGAAAAAAGTAATGCTAAAAGATTTTAAAAACTAGATATGTAGCATAACCTGGGATAATGCTACAAAACAGAATGTGGCCGCTGAAGATGGTAGTGCTAATAGCTGAAGATGTTGAAATTGATTACTAAAAATACTGACGCTAGTAGCTGAAAACGCTGACGTTGATAGCTGAAGCTAATAGCTAAATACACTGAAGGTTATAGCTAGCTAAAATATTAGCAAAATGCCAAATTAGCCTAAAAAACTGAAAAAAATCTAAATTAGCCAAAAAAGAAAGTATATAGAAGAAATATTTGCTAAGCTCAGAATTAGCCTAAAAAAACTGGTAAAATTAGTAATTTAATACCTAGTATAAAGCTGAAATATTAGCTAAACTCTAAATAAGCCTGAAAAGCTAAACAAAAAAAAAGCCTAAATTAGCCAAAACAGCTAGTATAAAGCTGAACTATTAGCTAAACTCTAAATTAGCCACAAAAAGAAGTCTGAGTTAGCCAAAACAGCTCGTCTGTGGCTAAAATATTAGCTAAACCCCAAAATAGCCAAGAAATCCTTAACCAAAACAGTCAGAAAAGCTAACATGAAAAGAGCTGAAAGTTTAATAGCTGAATGGGCTTAAGAGCTACGGACATATAAAAACGCTCAGAAGAAAAATAATAATAATAAAGACAAGGAAAAAGTGGAAAAAAATACTAAATAGGCCATCCTCTCCTGTCATAGTTCCGACTACAGAAGGTTGGAATAAAAAGTAACGTTCTATGTGGGCCTCGATTGGCGTTTCGGCCTGACCCGGTCCACGGGCCGTAGTTTGGGGACCCCTGGTTTAAATCAACAAAAAGGTCAAACTATTGAAGTACTAACATTTTCTGGAGGGATTCCACAGAGCTTGGACAAGGCACTGCAAAGGTCCGCCACAGCGCCCAGTTTGGGAACCACCGCTCGATACTGGGAGACAGAAACGAACTTCAGTCTGGATCACAACTCAACCCGCACAGAAACTGGTTTGGTAAAACTCACCTGAGTAGGTTTAGACTGAGGATCGGACCGAACCAGGAACACCTCCATGGTACGGTCCTTCTTCATAGGCAGAGGCAACGTGAGGTAGCAGAAGGGGTCGAAGGTGACCGACACCTTGGAGCACTCCGGACACACCAGCGTGGATTTGAAGAGGCCGTGGAAAATGTCGACTATTACCGAGTCGTTGCGCAAGCGATGGTTCTTCCAGGCTTCCTTGGCAACAATCTACAACAGTGGAAAATAGACGTCATCAAGGTTCCTTTAAAATATGTGTTGAATCTGAGAGCACATAAGAGTTCAAATGGTTCCTTTGATTTTAGAACAGTGCAAACTTTCTAAACTAAAACACGTCTGACCAGAAGTCTACCAGTCAAAGAAACACACTAAAGCTAAAACATAAGAGCCACTCGATGAGGCAAGTAGAATATATATGTTTATATTAGGGCTGCCACAATTTGTCGACTAATCGACGACTAGTCAACTATTAAAAATATTCGACGACTAATTTAATAGTCGATTAGTCGTTACTTTATATTATATGGAGTCAGAGTGTAGTAAAGTTGAAAGTTATAATGGCGTTATGCTAGCTTTATGGACTATTTCGGCATTTATTAAGGATTTTTAGGCTATTTTAGAGTTTAGCTAATATTTCAGCTGCATGCTAGCTGTTTTGGCTAACTTAGGCTTTTTCATTTTTTTAGGCTAATTTGGGACTGAACCAATATTTTAGTTTCCAATCAGCTTCAGCGTTTACAGCTATTAGCTTCAGTGATTTCATATATCAACTTCAGTGTTTTTAGCTATCAATTTCAGCATATTTAGCTTTCGTCACTAGCATCTTCAGCGGCTAAATTCAGCATACAGCAAACTAGCATTATGGCAGATAATGTTTTTAGTTAGTTTAAGAGATTTTTAGTTCTGCAATTAAAACATCTGACAACTGGACTAAAATGGATGTTTTTGAGTCGATCCACAATAACGTTTTTGGGTTATCATCCGAAATCTTCAGACACAGAGAAAGAACAGCAAAAAAAGTCTAAATTAACAGAATTTTTAAAAAATTTTGAAATAATTCAAATCTAAATCTCATTTTAAAAAAAGCCCATCCTGTGAGTCTTTGAGTGACGGAGCTTCACCTCATCTTCTCGACCCTCTGCATCTCTTAGGGCGAGGTAAGGCTTCTTCTTGACGCGGTTCAGATCTTCATGGAGTCCGTCCAGCAAAAAGGCCAGCAACTCTTGCGAGTCTTGCTGCTGGTATCCCGAAAACTGCGGAGCGAATCGGCCAACCTGCGTCTGGACAGCAAAACAAAAAGAAAAAATCAAAGATGCAGAGTACTTCCTAAATTGAGTTTCATCTCTTCTTTTGGACGTCGTATCCTGATCTACTAGGACTCACTTTGAACGTACGTGGTGCCACATAGCTGCTGCGGCTCAGCCACATCTGCTTCACCAGGTCTGCGTAGGCCTCGGCTATCTCGCCCCGCATTCCCAGCGGATTCTCCCGGTTGATCTCCGCCTCGTACTGGTCGTTCAGGAAGTACTCTGTGAGTGGAGGAGCGTTGCTCAGGCACTGGAGGGAAAGTTCAGAGCAAACGAAGAAAAACTTTTCAAAGAATGCCACTGGTTTGAAATGTGTTTCATTGATTATTTCAGTTTTTAAATACCTGGAGAGCAGAGTTCATGAAGCACGTGTTCCCTAAATTACTGAGCCCACAAAGGCCGGGCTGTGCTTGAGACTCTCTGTAGTTGTACGAGTTATACGAGTTGTAGTTACCAAACCTGTGCGGAGAAAAGATCCGTTACTGCTGAGCCCCGAAGGACACAAAAACCTCACAGTAACTCAACAAAAATAACTGAATTTACAACTGATTCAATCATTTATTGGATTAAAGGTGCTCAAGGTTTTACCAAAGATGCTTTTAATTGTTTAAAAAATATCTAAAGTTTAATCGTGGAAACAAACGGACAAAAATGACAAAAACATAAGATATTCCTCGATTTTTTAAAAGCAAAATATAAATGATTTCCTATCATTATATTTTCCTTTTAATATTTAGTTTGACAGAAGAAAATTCACTTTTTAAAACATCAACAACAGATTTTTTTTAAAGAAGTGACTAAAACTTTAACCCAAACACCAGCCGAAAAAATAAGTACATCAAATTACAGGCGGAAATCACATTATCAAATATCTATATTATCAATCTGCCAACAACTAGAAATCAAACATTTAATGTTGGTCTGATTCCAAATAGGAAACAAAATGTATTAATATTCTTAAAGTCCATCTATGACAATTAAAAAATAAATGAATAAAAAAACGTTCCCAGTAGTGTTTTAATTTTTATGAAGTTTTAAACCAAAACCCCACAACCTAAATGTCTTAAAGACTTTTTTCACGTTGATCTGAAGCCTCTGTTTCTAAAATCTCCTCTGAGGGGGCGTGGCTTTTGGAGCTCCGCCCCTGATCCCCCCTGTCAGATCATGATAGGTCTAGCTTAAATCTTCACTGCTGCTACATAAAAACATTTATCAATATGGGTAATGTCCAGCCGTATGGTTCTGATCCGGATGTCAGCTGGACGAGGAAGTGAAGATCTTCATGGACAGAACTTCCTCCAAAATCCTGATTCTTTCTCCTTCCAGTTCACCAAAGACTCTTTTAGCTAATTCTCCAATGTTTATTGACGTTGCTGTGATCAATACATTCCTTGGGAAAATAAATTACTCGGAAATACAAAAATGAAATAATTTCTTTTCACATTTGTCCTCTTTCAAAAGAAAAATGCCACACATACATGTCAAAAACTCAAAAACAGGATTTTCATCGGAGGGGATTTTAAAGTTATCACAACTGGAGACATGTAAGGAGGAACTGTCTCACCTGTTGCTAGAGGAAGTGCTGTTGTTCAGCGTGTATCCAGGACTCGAGCTGCTGTCTCCGTTGGTTGCGGTCGGCGATATACTCATGGACGAATTAGAAGACAGCTTTGGGGAGGTAGAGAAATTTCTGGATGGCGTTGTGCTGGATCTGATCATCAGAACAAAAACAAATTCTAACTTTCAGAGTCACTAATGTGGTCTGTGCACATTCAGTAAAGCATGTCACAGCTGTGAGACAAACACTCTTTTAACCCATCACTCACTTGGGGTGCGACGCCTGTCTGGGCCATGTGCCGTCCTCATTTTTGCGCTCGATCACAAGCACCTGTGTGGAAATATGCTAAGCTTACTACACCATCTGATGCACAAGACTTCTTTAGAAT
>NC_050516.1:32004346-32011680 GCF_002922805.2 Oryzias melastigma
CTCCGTTGGTTGCGGTCGGCGATATACTCATGGACGAATTAGAAGACAGCTTTGGGGAGGTAGAGAAATTTCTGGATGGCGTTGTGCTGGATCTGATCATCAGAACAAAAACAAATTCTAACTTTCAGAGTCACTAATGTGGTCTGTGCACATTCAGTAAAGCATGTCACAGCTGTGAGACAAACACTCTTTTAACCCATCACTCACTTGGGGTGCGACGCCTGTCTGGGCCATGTGCCGTCCTCATTTTTGCGCTCGATCACAAGCACCTGTGTGGAAATATGCTGAGCTTACTACACTATCTGATGCACAAGACTTCTTTAGAATTAAATTGTAAATACAGAAAATACTAAATAATTTCACATAAACATGCCACTCTTAAGACGTGTATGGAGTGATCTTTGTGCCACCATATTGCAACCAAAAGTCACATGTTTGAGATCAAGATGTTCTAAGTTGAAAACAATTGGAAACAATGTTGCAAATAAAATATTTAATATTTGCTTCAAAAAACTTTTTTTGTCTGGGGTGGCACAAACCTAGCACAGAGAAAATGTTGAACACAAAGCCAAAGATAGGGTGATGGTGAGATGAGGCATCTAAAAACCTCTCTTCGCAATGTTTTTTTTTGAGAAAAAAAAAAGTTTGCAAAGCAAAAAAAATGTTTTTCAAAGCAAATATTAAATATTTTATTTGCAACACTTTGTTTGCAACATTTTTTTATCTCAAAACTGTGACTTTTGCTTGCAATATGGTGGCACAACAATCACTCCATAGACCTGGTGTGAATACGTTTGAGTGCAGCTTATTACAGCCCGTCTACTGCAAAGTTTAGTGGCATCAAAGAAGAAGTAATTTTAAGAACCGCCCCCTTCAGGAAGAGTCTGCTCCGCCCCCAGTGTGAGACAAACACTTTCTCCACAAAGCTAGCAGCTCAAGCTAGCGGTGATCAGCTGGCTTCGCAAGCTTCTCCACATAATTAAACCCTTTAGCCATCACAACTTGGTGAAAAATGTTGGGGATAAACACCCAAGCTCCACTGTATGTAGGCCTATATCAATATTTACATCTACATCTAGTATGACGCCACAAAATAGGCGGCACCCTCAAGGAGAGAAAGTCTGAGCCTCAGAGATAAATTCGTTTTACTTCCGTTTATGAAAAGAATTCACAAAAATAATTCTTATTTCATAAATAATTTGCCTTTAGAGTTCCAAGGGTAATATATGATCATTTATAAGGATATAGTCTGCGCTGAAAGACTTAAGAAAAGCATGGTATGGCCCCTTTAAGATCTTATACCACTTAAAGACTAACATGCAGTACAGCATTTTCCACTTATCCCTTTTTTTAAAATAATCTATGGAAATGCATTACATTTCTTTTGCTGGAGGACATATATACAATATTTTAAGATTAAAATTATTTTTCTGAGTATTTCTTTTTTAAATTGTGATGGATCAGATGCAGATGAAAACCTGCAGTTTGAAAAAGTTTGGGTTTGTGATGCAGCAACTGAAATGGGCGGGCCAAAGTCTCACTTCTCCACTGCAATGTTGATGCATCCACTTGCAGACAAATAGATCCATGAACGTCTTAGTTTCTCTCCTTTAAGCTGCAAGTGGCTCAAAACTGTCCAGCTGGATAGCTCCAATATTGCTGGATGTTTTATTTGCCACGTTAATGTTAGCTTGGGCTTGTGAAGTGCTGTAAGCTAGCAGGAGAGAGTGTAAACAAAGGGTTGATGGGAAGTTCGCGGAGGCCAACTTCTGTACCAACAGTCCCGCCTACAACCTAATTTCTAATGAACTTCTGCTGTGCTGCAAACAAATGTCTCAAAAAACATAACAGGCTTTTTGATTTTTGCTCAAATCTGCATAATCATAATTAAAAGACCACTTGGAATGATTTTACAGTAGAAAAAGATCTAGTTAGAGTGGGACTTTAACCTCAATGACAGTCAGGTGTGAGGAAAACTCACTTAAACTCTGCAGGTTTTCCTCACCTGTCCCTGAAAGAGCCCAGCGTCCTGTACGGTACTGTCCGGTTTGTTCAGCTGCTCATAGGTGTTGCTCATGTATTTGTTCCAGAGTCTGGTCTCTTTCTCTGAAGGGATGTTAAACAACGTCCGCATCTCCTTCTCTATAGTGTCTAAAACATAAGCATGGATAAACAGTGAGGGAGACATCCACATGTACAGGAATGAAGCCACAGTCATGGGTGTGATGACCTCACCTATACTCACCTATAGTATCTGCTTTGCTAAAATGGCGTGTTACGATATTGTCCAAGTTGTCATTCTCACACAAGTTGAGCTCCAGCAGATAGACTTCCACTTTACAGTGTTTAACAAACATGCCGTGTTCAACCACCTAGAGATGAAGAACATTTGAGAGTGACGTTAACTAGCGCTGCCACGATTAGTTGACTAATCGACTATTAAAATAGTCGATTAGTTGTTACTTTATATTATTTGGAATTAGAGTGTAGTAAAGTTGAAAGTTATAATGGCGTTATGCTATCTTTTGGACTATTTTGGCATTTATTAAGGTTTTTGGGCTAATTTGGAGTTTAGCTAATATTTCAGCTACATGCTAGATATTTTGGCTAATTAAGAATTTTTTCAGTTTGTTGGACTAATTTGGAGTTTAGCTAATATTTCAGCTACATGCTAGATATTTTGGCTAATTAAGAATTTTTTCAGTTTGTTGGGCTAATTTGGAGTTTAGCTAATATTTCAGCTACATGCTAGTTATTTTGGCTAATTAAGAATTTTTTTTTGTTTTTAAGGCTGATTTGGAGTTAAGCTAATATTTCAGCTGCATGCTAGTTATTTTGGCCAATTAAGAATTATTTTTGTTTTTAAGGCTAGTTTTGAGTTTAGCTAATATATCAGCTGCATGCTAGTTATTTTGGCTAATTAAGATTTTTTCTGTTTTTTTAGGCTAATTTGGAGTTTAGCTAATATTTCAGCAGCATGCTAGTTGTTTTGGCTCAATTACCTTTTTTTTTTTTCAAGTTTTTAGACTAAATTGGTATTTAACCTATATTTTAGCTGGCTATCAGCTTCAGCCTTTTTAGCCACCAATTTCAGCATCTTCAGCAGACAAATTCATTTCACACCATTCACACAGGGATTATCACAGGTAATTATACATATCTAGTTTTTAGTTAGTTTAAAGCTATTGATGGTTAAGATGTGTGCTTTACATCCAGTTCGCCCATGACTCGATTAATCGACTAATCAGAAAAAAATAATCAGTGATTACTCGACTTTTAAAATAATCGTTTTTGGCACCACTAATGTAAACACATTCAATGTCAGGAGTAACATTTCTACAGCATTACCTTCCTGACGATGGGTCTTTGGCCTTCCAGACACCCATACCAGCTGACGAGCTTGTCCCAGGCTTCAGTGGGCACTAGAACATAGTCCAGCTCATCTATGAGGTGCTCTTTGAGAGCTTGGGTCTCTTGGTCTTTAAAAAGAAAAGAGTACAACTTGAAATAGAAAGAGTTCAGGACTTTTGTCTTATATACCAGTACTGTTGAATTAAATAAAAAAAACGTATGCTTTAATTTATACAAAAAAGCTAATTTACCTGAGAACAGCCCCGAGTTATCAATTGGTCCTGGATAGAGGCTGCGTTCTCCAACATTGTACATATCCCAGCTGTCAAATCCCACATACTTTTTCCACTGTTTGAACCACCGACTGTCTATAAGATACCTAAAGAAAAATAGTTTGCAGTTAGGAAAAACATATATAGCATGACAATGTGTTCCAAATAGTTTTTTTTCTTTAATCCTGCTGTATTTTTATTTCACTTCAGTCTATAACAGGAGTCTGCAACCTGCAGCTCCAGATCTACATGGTGGATCTAATCATCACATAAAATAAATCGAAAGACTGCTGACCCAGCCACGGCGACCGTCGGAGTCAGCAGCTCAATGCTAATGGCTGCCTAACCAAAACTACCTAAAGAAAACACAAACAAAGCCTAAAAACTAAGACTAGATTAGTTAAATGTATAAAGTGATGTCTGAGGTGCACATAGATGATAAACTTTGTAGGTTTTTACATCCTGTTGACCTGAAGACGTCTTGTTTGCTCAACTCTACCTCCAGAATGAACAGATTTTATATGCAAAGCAAAACTTTGGTAAAAAGTTTGATCTTTTATGAATGAAAAGCATATTATCTTATGCTGAACAACATTGGTTACTTGCTGTCCAGAGCTGCACTGAGATGATCCTGTTTGGCACAGAGCATCTTTTACTTTGAAAATAAGTTATTTGAGCTTCTGTTAAATGAAAAAAAAAATAAAACAAATCACATTTTGAAAGATTTTAGGTTCTTTTTATATATTTGCTTTTGTTCATCCCAAAAAAGGCATAATTCATATTATTTATAAAAAGAAGGTCATCGATGCAATTCCAAATTTCTTAAAAGCTAAAGAAAGACTATGCGGCTCCGTCTAGGTTTTGATCAGTAGGAAGTGAACTCAAATGGCTCTTTTACTGTTAAAGGTTGCTGACCTCTGGTCTATAAGAAACGGAGCAAATCGGTGGATATATATACAGCACCCTCTTATTTTTGAAGCAAAGTGCCTTACTTAGCATTTACATATATAGCCACAGCAAGCCAGTTTGACTTAATCTAATGTAAAGAATCTCCTTAGGTTAATAGGCTTTCTCTGACATGATTTATTTAGACTTATTTACACTATTGAAAAGTCAAACTCATGAACAACAAACTGAACAGAATAACTACACCCATGCACAGCCTATGAATTTGCTGGCTCACTATGTTACATAATTTCTTGAAGCCAAGATAATATCTGATGTAGCCCTTCCTTTAACTGCAGTCCGCCCTGAAGAGGATGTTAGCAATGAAGCTAATGAATCTTACGAAGAAGTTTCTAGCAGAAATATAACTTCTTACAGGACATGGCGTTCCTTCTCTAAAGCTCTCGTGTCCCGGTTTAAACTCACCAACTAACAAAGTGGTTTGACTAGAATAAGAGTCAATCAGAGGCCTAAACCAACCAACAGCCAGATCGACTAGCTACAAAACTCCCCAAATATGTGTCAGAATTAAACTATAGAATACAGAAGAACGTGGACAGGGGGACATTTTAATTACAATAATTCGGCTTTTTCGGTGAAATGATTGTACGTAGTACCAAAATTGTACATCTTAACTGATTAGCAGCTAGCTAGCATGCTAATCCGACAGCTTTCTGTTTCATCTTCCCGTTGAAGTCTCCGATGCTAACGTAGCATGTCTGCACTTCCTGTTTCTCGTAAGCTAGCAGTGCTAACAGTGTTCGCCATTCTTACCACTCGTCGCCCTTTTTCAGAGGAGTTTTCAGAAGTGATCCGATGGTTTGTTTCTGGCTCTCGGATGAAGGGGTCGGCATCTGCGCGGTCACCGGCTCCGAGTTGGAGTCTGCGGCGCTACCCGACTCGGGTCCGCCTCCTTCGGCCATCATGCAACTGATGTACCGGTAGAGTGCACGCGCTATGACAGGCACGAGCGCTAGGATACCAGGAGCATTCTTACGCCTGTGCGCATGCGCGGTCTAAATAACAAACCGCCCTTCGACATGCTGGATGAGATGGCACAAAATAAAAAAAGTACAATTATTATTATTTTATATTATAAGGTTATATAATTATTATTGCTATGTTATGACATTATTATAACTGTAATATTATAATTATTTCATATTTAAATATTTGTATTATTAATCTTGTTTTTATCTAGGTTACATTTGATTTAATAGGTTACAATAATACAATAGGAGTTTGTTTTTAAGCTTTAAAGCATTCTTCTTAACTAGTTTGGAAAAAGAAATGAGGGAAGTAGGAGGTAGTAGTTTTACTTTTTACTCATCTTTTCCTCTAAATCATGGGAACTCAATCAATCAAATCTTTATTTATAAAGCGCTTTTCATGGCCCGCACCAGCTCAAGGAGCTGTAGGAAACATTTAAAACAAAAAGAAGTAACCATTGTAACCCATTACACACCACAGAAATACTGGAGTTTTAAAAAAAAAAAACAAACAAAACATGAAAAACAAGTGCGATATCACAACTGTGATAAGAATAATACATACAATTAATTAACAGCTGAATAATAAAACAATAAGTAATCCAACAATTTCGAGGATGAAAATAAAAGTGGTATTATGAGCCCAATACATGAAATTGAATAAAATCAACTAAATGCTAAATTAAAAAGACATGTTTTAAGCATTTTTTTTAAAAAAAAAGTTTTTTAAAAAAATCTACCCTCTCTGCAGCCCTGAGGGTCTCCGGCAGGCTGTTCCACAAGTGAGGACCATAACGGTGGAACACGGCCTCACCATAGGTCACGGTCCTTACCCGAGGAACAACTACAAGGCCAGTGCCAGAGGACCTCAGGGTCTGCAAGGTCCCCAAGATAAAAAGGCCCAGAACAGTTAAGACTTTTATAAATTATTAAAAGAACCTTAAAATTTATCCTGAAATGCACAGGGAGCCAATGCAGCAATTTTAAAACTGGTCGCAATCACACAAGGGGCAAAAATCCAAAACATAACTTAGGTCGCGGGCTGAACAGAATAAACATTTATTGAACACTCTAAAAACTACATTTTTAAAACTTTAAAACCGTAACTTTTTAACATAAACTAGATATAGCATTACCTGCCATAATGCTAGTGTGAATGCTGTAAGCTGAAGATGCTGGTGCTGATAGCTGAAGATGCTGAAATTGCTAGTTAAAAACGCTGAAGCTGATAGCTTAAATTGATGGCTGAAATCACTGAAGCTAATAGCTGAAACTGCTAAAGTAGATAGCCAGCTAAAATATTAGCTAAATGCTAAATTAGCCTAAAAAAACAACAAAAAAATCTAGGTTAGCCAAAACAGCTAGCATGTAGCTGAAAAAAGGGAAACTTTAAAATGGTCTAAAATACCCTGAAGAAAACAAAATTAGCTAAAACAGCTAACATATTAGATTATTAGATTAACTCTGAAACAGCCTAAAATCTTTTTAAAAAAAAGCCTAAATTAGCCAAAACAGTTAGCATGTAGCTGAAATATTAGCTAGACTCCAAAAATAGCCTAAAAAATCTTAGTAAATGCCAAAATAGTCCAAAAAGCTAGCAGAATGCCAAGTTTTAAAACTTTAAAACCATAACTTTTTAACATAATTATGAATAATAAAAAGACAGGGATAAAATTCCAGAAAAAAAAACAACTTAAACCTTGAATAACTTTCAATATTTTACCCCCTATAAAAATAATTGTACAAATTAGAAATGAGAACAAGATAACATCGGGCC
>NC_050516.1:32012935-32026215 GCF_002922805.2 Oryzias melastigma
TTTTTTTTTTTGTTTTTTAGGCTTCTTTGCACTTTAGCTAATATTTCAGCTAAATGCTAGCTATTTTGGCTAACTTAGGCTTTTTTTTAAGGCTAATTTGGTATTTAACTACTATTTTAGCTGGCTATCAGCTTCAGCGATTTCAGCTATCAATTACAGCATCTTCAGTTATCGTCACTAGCATGACCTGATTAGCCGACTAATCCCAAAAAAGAATCTGTGATTAGTCGACTACAAAAATTACTGTTTGTGGCAGCCCTACTTGAGTCCATCTGAATATTTATCAGTAGTTTATTACAAAAGCCCACAGAATACTCACTTTAAAAGCTTTGTTTGTGTCTGCAGGCATGGCCATGGCCGCCCCGCTCATCTGCTCCTGCATGATCCTGGACTGGTCTGCACCTGTGGAGGTAGAATCAAGTATCATCATCAGAACCAGTGAGACGACTAATCAGGCGCTTCATAAGTTAATTATTCTCACCGTTATCTTGGCCTAAAATTAATGAATACATGCTCCGAAGACCAAACACGTTCAGAAAATACCAGGAAGCAGAGCTCACCCTAGAGCAGGAACACAAACCAGCAGCATATGTTTACGTTCTGACAACAAAAGTTCATAGTGTTCATCTCGGAGAGGAGTTTACCAGGAAGCATCCAGAGAGAGCAGCTCTATTCCCTGCTGCAGCATGGGCTTAAATCGTAAGGTGAGGGGAAAGGGAACCTTCGCTGTGGAGAGAAACACAAAGTTAACGATATTTAATCAACCTAAAGTTAAGCTAGAATATTAGGGCTGCCACAAACAATTATTTTAATAGTTGACTAATCACCTATTATTTTTGCTGACTAGTCGACTAATCGAGTCAAACTGGATGTAAAGTACACATCTTAACCATCATTAGCTTTAAACTAAGTAAAAATAAAGACAACTAGAAAAGTTGCATTACCTACGATAATGCTAATTTGAATGCCTTTAGCTGAACAAAGTTGCTGAAGATGAAGAAGCTTTTTGTTGAAAATGGTGATGTAATTTACTTTAATTGCTGAAGGGATTTACTGAAAATACAAAAGCTATTTGCAAAATGTTAAATTTGCTAAAAGGCTGGAAATTGTATTAAAGAACTATAAAAGAGCACTGAAGATTACCTACATTTCTGAAAAAAAATGTAGTAAAATTGGTTAAAAATCCCCAATACATGCTAATTTTTCAAAAATATTTAGCATGTTGCTGAAATATGAGCTAAACTCTAGATTAGCACGAAAACCTTAGTAGATGCCAAGTTAACCAAAAAATCTAGCTTGCTGCTTAAATACTAGCTAAACTCCAAAATAGCCAAAAAATCCTCAGTAAATTAAATTAGTCTAAAAATGTTCGCCTGTTGCTAAAATAGAAGCTAAACTCTAAATTAGGCAATACAAAGCTCAGTAGATAACAAATTAGCCAAAAACGTTAGCATGTTGCAAAAATTTTAAGTAAACTCCAAATTTTTTGAAAATTAAGATAAAATATTAAAACACAACCCATGAATATATTGAAATAAATATATTTTGAAATTTGAAGACTTTCTCATTCATTTCCTATTTGGCATACTTTGCTTAACATTTCAAAAACTATAAAGTTTATAAATACCAAAAATACAAGCAGTAATCTGAACGACTTAATACTAAGATTGCTGAAATTACTGAAAGTGAGACTGAGTTTTTACGTACCAAAAAATGTACATAAATTAGCAGGAGAATCACTATAGTGTGAATGCAATTAAGTTAATAGTTTATTAAACCTTTAATGATCCTTCATTAGTTTCTGGTATTAAAACAAGATTAAATCAAATGAGGAGAATCTGAAACAAGGAACTATTTTTCACAAACGATAAAGTTTTGGTCTCATTGACTCAAATATAAAAACAGCATTTTTATGGTGCTGAACGCTCACCACTTTTTTCAACTTTACTACACTCTGACTTCATATAATAGAAAGTAATGACTAATCAATATTAAATTAGTTTTAATAGTCGATTAGTTGTTGATTGGTCGACTAATCGTGGCAGCCCGATATATTATACAAACGAGATGTGGTCAGTGTACAAATGTATTACTCGTAACAAATCCTGAAAAAGTCCAGTTGATCCAGCCGCCAATGAGGATCATGGGAAGCACATTGGTGACGTTCCCTTTCATCATGTCAGTCAGCATGCTGGGATCTGTAAGTATGAAGAACAAACATCAAACCAACACGTTCTGTTCATTCTGTTGAGAACTGTCCAGGTTTAAGACTCCACTCTTTAATATTTTGTTTCTCTGCATCGCCTCACCACATCCTGAACTTCCGATAAACTGAAGTACCTGTCATGGGAGAAGGAGGAACCACTTTTCTTTTGGTCTTCTTAAAAAATCCATCCTCTTGATTATTGAAGTAGAATTTCCTCATTAGAAAAGACTAAACAAAAGAAAAAGATATAAAAAACAAAGATTTGTTCAGTTTACATGAAAAGTGAGAAAATATAATAGTTTCCGAAAAAGTACCAAAGAAAAGGAAATTAAATTTTAACCCCACAACTTTATTCTTATTAATAAGTGTTAGATATTTTTTGGATGTCAGAATAAGATTTTCAATAGAAAATTTTACTAGAAAGTATTTTAAAATTGTCCAGATTCCTATTTATTCAAGTAGATTCCACCAAAACAATTGCTAAAAAATGTTTTTAAACACCTTTTACATGTTAAAACCTTTCTGAGGATTTAAAAAAAAACACGTACAACTTTAAATATTTCATGCATTACATCCAATTGTTGTGTTTCCAAAACATTACACTGTGCTAAATTCAGCTATTATCTCCTTTGGTTTAATATCTTGTTAGCTGACTGAAACCCTTTCAAATTAAAGGCATAAAATCATTTACAATCCAGCATATCCAAATCGCTTCTGTGGTGTATGCTTTTTTTAGTCTTTAAAGTAGAAAATAAAAACATGAATTACAAATGAATACAATGCAGTTAATAGCCTTTTTTTCCTTTTTTAACCAACAACTTTAAATATTTCATGCATTACATCCAATTGTTGGGTATCCAAAACATTACACTGTGCTAAATTCAGCTATTATCTCCTTTGGTTTAATATATTGTTTTTTGATTTATCTCATTTCAAAGTAAAAGCATAAAATCATTCACAATAAAACACACCAAGAATGCTGCTATGATCTATACTTTTTAGTCTTTAAAGTAGTAAATGAAAACAGGAAATACAAAATGTCATAACTCAAAAATGAACTGCATCTTTTTTATGTTTTAGGAATGAAAAAAAGTAATATTTTAACTGTTAACACGATTAACATAATTTCAGTCAATTTTGAAGGAGAAAAGCTGCTCTACTGAAATTACGATGATCGTGTTAATGGTTGAAAAGTTACAGTACGTTAAAAATGTGTTTAGGTGTCACTGGCGACGCCTCAGGTGCTGAAGGGTTAAAAGTTAGTGCTGCCACAAACGATTATTTTAATAGACGACTAATCACTGATTATTTTTTCCGATTAGTCGATTAATCAGGTCATGCACAAACTGGATGTAAAACACATCTTAACCATCATTAGCTTCAAACTTACTAAAAACTAGATATATAGCATTACTGTGATATTGGTAGTGTGAATGCTGTAAGCTGAATTTGGCTGAAAATGCTAAAATTGATAGCTGAAATCGCTAAAGCTAATAGCTGAAAACGCTGCAAATGATAGCCAGCTAAAATATTAATTAAATGTTATATTTGCCTAAAAAAACAGAAAAAAGCCTAAGTTAGCCAAAACAGCTAGCATGCAGCTTAAATATTAGCTAAACTCCAAAAATAACCTAAAAAAATCCTAAATTAGCCAAAAACCGCTAGAAAGCTACTGTAATATCAGCTAAACTCCAAATTAGCCAAAAAACCTTAATAAATGTCAAAATAGTCCAAACAGTTAGCATAATGCCATTATAACTTTTAAGTTTACTACACTCTGACTCCATATGATATAAAATAATGACTAAATTAGTCGTCGACTGTTTTAATAGTCGATTAGTCGACTAATCGTGGCGGCCCTATAAAAAATAAAATTAAGTGGACCACAAGAAACATTTCCGATATGGGTTTTTAAATATAGGTTTGAAAACTACAGAAGAACTAATATAAATTTGTCACTTGAGGTGGAAATGAGGGCAAACTCACCTGTTTAGGAATGTACTTTCCATTCTCCCTGAGGATTCTGCTCCGAATCAGAACCTGGCTGGATGTGGACACACAGCGACACGTGAATAAAGGACGGACCGACAGACAGCAGACCGCTCCAGAAACAGGGCATACCTGTCAGAAACTTGTTCTAATGTCAACTTTTTGTCGCTCTGCAGCAGAATGGACACGTAGTGGCGAATGACCCCGACGAGGAAAGTGATGAAGACGATGGGCAGCACTACCCACAGTCTGATGTTGGAGTCCAGCAGGAGCTCCGGTTCCGCCATTTCACCTGAAAGACCGATTAAAAACAGCATAAACGATTATTAAAATACATTAGCTGACCGCCTGATTTGGCTTAATACTGCAATAACATTCAGGGAAGGCTGGGTTCTTCTGCCTTCGTGCTAGCTAGCTACATTGTTGTTCTGTAGGTTTTGGACAATAAAGTTTTGTTTTAAAAAAATCGTGCTAGCTAGCTAGTACACGCCAAGTAACAAAAACATCGTTATCTCGTTAAATAGCACCTTACAGGTCACACGCAGGTAACTGTAGGTGAAGCTACATGTAAAAAAAAAATTAAAGAATCTACAAACCAGCAACACTTGGAAAGAGCTAACGCTAATGCCGTGCGAATGTCAGCTACTAGCTAACCGTCTTCCTGATGTCTGGATCACCGCAGCCGAAGAGTGTCCGAGACGCCACCACTTCCAGAGGCCTTTTCCGGGTCCAGACAAACAAAAAACATTCACTAAAATAAGTAGTAAAATACTAGCATCAATATCTATCAGTTCTGAGCCGCTGCGGTTGCCATAGCGCCGTGTTCGCTGCGAGATGACAGCAGATTTCTGCCTCTGCGGCTCATGGTCGAGGTGAAGTCAGTGTCAGGTTGGATCATTGATTCCTGAGAATGCACAATGTGTCTCAGTGAAAATCAATAATCAGCTCTGACATGAACATCATCACCACACACCAAAAAACGGGACTTAGAGTCGTGTTTTCCCCAGGTTTCTTTATTTCTATATTGATTTAATTTAATTTATATATAAGCTGACTGTTTTTATTTCTTAAAAAAGACAAATATTAATAATATATCAACATACAAATAATACGTAATATATATATATATATATATATATATATATATATATATATATATATATATATATATATATATATATATATATTTTAATGGATTCCCCCACTTGTATGTAATTTTGATTCCTTGTCTCTACAATTCACCTGCAATGTATATATTTTTTCTATTAAAAAAACGACATATTTTTCTCCTCATACGATAACATTCCATACTGCAACAGTCCATTTAGGGCTACTTTGCTCAAAGTGAGACAGTATCTTTTAAAGTTAACTTTTTTGCCGTAAAATATATCTGATGTTCCAATTTGGTCGGAATTAGTATTCAGTTACTACACTTCCTGTACTAAACATACATGGTGTAGAGTAAACTTTCTTATATTTATAGTAACAAAAGCTTAATAAAGTCAAATCAGACATTTTTGGTTAAGGGGTATGTTCATGGGGGTTAAAGTTTAAAGTAATTAAAAAATAGGTTTATTTTAAATAAAAAGAAATTAAATAAAAAAAAACGTTTTGTGTTAGTTATATGAAATATATAAAAATCATTAATAACAAAAGAGAGAATGTGTCATAAAACATAAAATAATAAAACTAATTGTGTTAAAAGGTTTTCATTTGTTGTCAAAATATAAGAAGGAAGAACAAAAATTATGGTTTAATCAATGTTTAATTGTGAAACGGTGAGTGTGGATAACAATTTATAGGATTTAAAGATAATAAAGAGGATAATTGAAAGTTACTGGAATATTGTATTGTTTTATTTAGATTTATATAATGTGAATTATTAGAGTTACTGAAAAAAGACATAAAGGGATAGGCTTAAATACACCTTTGCTTCTGCCTATCCCCTTTTCAAACATCTATTTATTGAATTTGGTTGTGACTTTTCTTTTATAAAAGGTGATTGTATTGATTTTTTTATGTTTTGCGTGTTTGAAATAAATCAAATATATTTATAGTTTTGAACAAGCATTTTGCTTAAACAAAAGGACACATTGATATTTTTTTCTGTGAAAAGTTGATTAAAATACATATATATATACATGTACAGCATCTGATAATATAAGTGATGTTGGAATATTGTTAAACATCAAATCTGAAGCTAACTTCACAACTGAGCTTGGTATCAGTCACTGGTGCAGCAGCGCCACCAGCTGGCAACTTTTCACAATTAAAACAAACTACATCTATGCCTAAAACACACAGAAAAATTATAAGCATTTTTTCCACATTAACATATATAACAGTTAAAAAATGAATACAGCAATGCACGTTGACAGAAGTCTAAATGTCCTGTGCATCATCGGCGTTTCGTCCTCCTGGCCAGAAGGTGGCGCTGTAGTAGCAGCTGCATCATGTTTTGATTAGTTCAAGATCCAAACGAAGAAGACGCCCATCTTCTACAAGCGAGCTGTCAAGCTTTTTTAAAGGTCATCGGCATCAGTAAGTTATTTTATTTTTATTGATTTGGAAGGTTTATAAGAAGGAAAATGACTTTAAATATGCCACTCAACAAAAATGTCGACATATATTGTTATTTAAATCGATATTTTCATGTTTTTATGCCGATTTAGTCAAACTAATGTTCGTCAGATCATCAGAATTATCATTTTTGGTGTTTATAATAGGGGTCTGATCGTTGTTTTACATTAAACAGTGTTTTTATTTATTTGTTGCGGGTTTGTCATCCTGAATGTGATGCTCTGGCTGACGTCACTCATGTCAGCAGTTTCCTCTCCACACAGTCTGCAGACTGTTCTCCCACTGAATCATGGGAACTGACAGAAGGTTGGATGCTCATTACATGTGCAGATTTGCTTCTTTTTTGTGTGTTTGTGTGTGTTTGTGTGTCATTGTGTGCTTTGTGTTTCAGGCTGAGCCGAGGTGAACGCAGTGGAAGATATGGTTCTGATGGGAGGAGAGATGCTGATCCAGAGTGGGACGGTCAGCAGTCCAGAGACGACGAGGGGGTCTACAAGGGGAGCAGTATGTTCGACAGACCCCGAGAGCGCT
This sequence comes from Oryzias melastigma, assembly GCF_002922805.2. NCBI lineage: Eukaryota > Metazoa > Chordata > Actinopteri > Beloniformes > Adrianichthyidae > Oryzias > Oryzias melastigma. The sequence continues at coordinate 32,020,242 of NC_050516.1, forward strand.
GTGATGAACCCAAAGAAGGAGACGGTGCAGAGGTACGAGAAGAAAAAAAATGTAACTGATTGTGAAACCCATTTGCAACCATTGCATTTCTTTCAACTGCAACAGAGAAAACGGAAACGCCACAGCAGCGACCAATCCGATGACGAGGATGATGGCGATTTTCCTGAGCAGGACTGCAAAATGGAAGAGGAGGAGAGCAATACAATCATGCTGAGGGGTCTCCCCCCCTGCGTGACAGAGGAGGATGTAAGTATTACAATGCAGAGACCAGGACACCTCTATTAGATGTTAACCAATAATATTCCGAAAGATTTCTGCATTTAGAAGTCTAACACACATCTACTTGTAGTCATTTAATCTTAAGGTTTTTTTTTCCTAATTCAATAAATAAATTCTGCAATTTCACATCCATTCATTCATCTTCAGAACCCACTAAATCCTTTTTAGGGTCACAGGTTTTATTCTTTTTAATCCAGCTACTGTTGAAAGTGGAGTACACCCTAATCGGGTCTCTAGTTTGTCACAATTGCAGTTAACGGATGAAACATGTTATTGAACTGTAGGAGAAAATCCAAACCTGTAGAGGAAGAACATGCAAACTTCACACAGAAAGGTCCCATCTGGGATTTGAACCAGGTTCTTCTTCCTGTAATGTGAACTAGTGAACTAGACATTTAACTTGTCATATAACTGAACCAAATGATGGGAAAAGGTTTAATTAAGGGCTGTGAATACGGCTGGGCTGAAAAAAAATCGATTTGAATCGATTTAAGCTTAATAGATCAACAATTGATTCACAAAATATATAAATCGATTTAGCACATAAAGCTAAAGTCTGCTAGCTTGATGCTAACGTTCAATAGAATTTCCCATAGGACGGCTAATGCTAACGTTCGGTTGACCCAAAAAAAATACATTACTGAGTAAATCAGAACATCTTTATTTACCTACAGACATTATTTTTTTTAAACTCTTTAAAGGAAATAATTTTTAAAGTAACTATTTGTGGTCTAAACTCATACTGTCTTCTTCTTCTTCTTCTGGAATAAGGTGTATTGCTATAGCGTGATCGTTTTGTGACAGTTTTGTGTGTAAATTTAATTTTGTGATTATAAGTGGTCAGGAAATACTGTAACTAAAAAAAAAGTGTCACGATTAATTTTTTCTCAGTTTGCGATTAATTAGTTAATTTTTTTAATCGATATCCAGCTCTAATTTAATCAATTAGTCAGAGAGGATTATTATTAGAATGAGATTAAAGTATATTTTCTTATCTTCTGCTTCACTGCAGTGTCTAGTTGCTGTTCAGCTAGTTCTAAAAGTTTAGGTTTGGATTTAAATGTAGAGATAAGAAAAATGTTTTACAGTGCAGCAGTGTTGTCATGTTCATATTTGATAGTAAAAGGAGAAAAAGAATGACGGCACAACAAAATCACTATAATAGAAACATGTTTGACTTGACTTTTTTATTTTATATCTAGTAAATATTTTTAAAAAGTACTCTAATGGACATTTAAAAATATCCAAAGATTAGATGTCTATATGTAGATCTCTAAATCTTTCTGAACACTATTGATAGACATCTAATAGAGTAAAAAATAAAATAGTCTGAGATTAGATAACTGATAGACATCATGTGTGAGAAGAAACTACACAAATGGGTTGTTCACAGTGTGCAAGGCATGATGGGACGTGACACCATTAGCTCTGGGAAAGTCGTCTGCTTGAGATCTAAACCAGGATATGCAACAGAGTATCGGATGTGAAACACACATATCTACAGCTGTGAGCCTTAAAATATGTCTATGATCCAGAGATCTAACAGATGTGTCTGTTGATTGGTATTACAATAATTGAATTTTATAACAACATAGTGTTGATCCAGATGTCAACACTATTAAAAAATGTAAGAATAATTTACAGACAAGTAAAACTTCAAAGATAAACTTGAGAAGTTAAGAGTTTATAAACTGGCATCCTTCACACTGAGGATTGGTAATGAAGAGTTACTGCTGTTCCTGATGTGGATCAGAATGATCTCATTCTCATTGAGACGTCGACTAAAGCCATAAATAACATTTCTTAAAACAGCCTGGAGACTGTGAACTCCTACACTAACGAAGATCTCATTTGTGCTGCACCACTGTGGTCTTTAATAAAATCCTGAGGGCATCATTACATCATTACATCATTACATCCCACCTGCAGCTTCTGCCTGATAGATGTGTTCTAATGAGTCCGCGATAGACAGAACCGAGCAGTAAGAGTCCAATGGAAGTGTCTTGATCGTATGAACATCTTTATTTGCTTACAGGCATTAATTTTCCAAACTCTTTTAAGGAAATTATTTTTAAAGTAACTATTTGTGGTCTAAAACTTCATTTTTTTCCCTCATACTGTTGTCTTCTTCTTGAATTAAGTGAACTTCTATAGCAAAACTCCCTCCAGGAGAAGCAGATTAATGTTTCCAATGTTAATGATCTGAACATTTTAGTTAGAACTTCTCCTTTAGAGAACCCATGTAACTGTATGATATTAACAATCTCATTATTTCACTGATACATTTTACAGGATGTGAACTGGATCAGATTAATATGAATATATTCAAAACATATAGTAGATTATTAATGTATTTCTAAACAAATGTGTATAAATTTGTAAACTTAAAGTGGTGTACTTAAAGAGGTGTACCTTTCAGGATCTCGCTGTTTGGTGGTTTTTTTCAGCACAACTTTGCCGTTTTTCACGCAGACATGCAGCTTGGCAGCGTTACATAAATCATTGTGATTAGATCCCTTTTCATCCTAATGCTAGACTTATTTTCCTATGAATATTTGAACAGTGAAAATAAAAAAATGAATGAAAAGTGTAAAATATTCATGTGTGTCTGAGAAAAGTGTCGAAAATGTGTAGTGAGGAAATATGTCCCGGTAGCCAATGAGCTCAAAGCCCCGCCCCCAGGTAAAAATTAGGATCAGCTCAGAAGCGAAAACTCAAAAATCTGAATTGAAACGGAAAATAGAGAACTGAAAGCAGAGAATAAAAAACAAAAAAGGAGGAAAGTTAACAAATAATAAAAAAAATAATTTAAAAAAATATAAAATTTAAAAATTATTAAAGCTTATTTTATTATAAAATTGGTAACAGTTTTATTTTTTTTATTCAAGTTTCAAATTTACCCTTTTTTTTCAAATTCTCTCTTTTTTATTTTAAATTTTTTTTTTTCAAATTTTTCATCTGTTTTTTCGTTCACTTTAAGCTGATTTGACCCCATACAGTTCTGAATTTGTTATGCTCTATGACTCCATCCAGATCGGCGCGGCGCTGGAGCAGCTGCAGGGACCTCAGCCTGTGGACATCCGGCTGATGAAGAAACGCGCAGGTGAGCGATTCTGTTTCCCCACTGTCACGTTCTCTCCTGTAAACCGACTCACTTCATTATTCCACCTGTTAAATACTTAGAGGATGTTCTGTAAAAGTCTGCTTGCATTACTCAGTCAGGTTTCTAACAAAAGCTGTGTTAGACAGTGGAAAGGCTCCACATCCTCCCCTGACGTTGAGCTCCAGATGAGTTTCTCTGTGATCTGGACTGTAGCAGCCCATTGTGAGTTTGACTGTCCATCAAACATTCTGACTAACACTCCTCCGTCTATATTTGAATGCTGTCTCTAGGTATAAGCCGAGGTTTCGCCTTCGTGGAGTTTTATCACTTGCAAGACTCTACCCGATGGATGGAGACCAATCAGGTTGCTTCAATAATCAGAATCATTTTTGGAGATTAGAGTCCAAATTAACCAGTGGCATAGCAGTCAAAGCTGTCAGAGAACAGGGACGGTTCTACTGTCACATCAGAATGAAAACATAAAATCTATGGAAGCGCTTGTGACTCATAATTCAAAATAAAAGTGGAAATGCTTTTTCATTTTTACAATGTAAGTGCAGTACTTGTCTCTTGAATGAATTGAAGAAGCAATTCTCACAACAGTTTTTTCTTCTTCAACACCGCTAGTTCTGTAACTTATTTAAAATGATAAAGAAAAGGGCCTTTGACATTTCATTTTCAAGACATTTTCTAGTAAATTTGTACTAAAATTCAATTAGAAATGTCACATTTGAAATTTAAAACAGATAAACAGAAATTATTTTTCATTTTCACGATGTAACTGCATTACATCAGCAGTTCTCTGAACAGCTTTTTCATTTTCTTCTTCAGCACCGCTCGTTCTGTAACTTAATTAAAATAATAAAGAAAGTGGCATTTGAAATTTCATTTTCCAAAAGTTTTCTAGTAAATTTGCACTGAAATGAAATTAGAAATATCAAGTTTGAAAATTATAACATAAAGAGAAATACTTTTTCATTTTTGCAGTTTAACTGTATTATTTATCTCTTAAGTAAAATGAAAAAGCAATTCTCCAAATGGGTTTTTCTTTTTCGACACCACTCATTCTGTGACTTGATTAAAATGATAAAGAAAATTGTATTTTACATTTCATTTTCAAAAAGTTTTTCTAGTAAATTTGCACTTAAATTCAATTAGAAATATCAAATTTGAAAACTAAAATGCATTAACAGAAATACTTTTTTTATTTTCAGGATGTAGCTGCATTACATTTGCTGGTAGTGCACGCTAATCAAAGCAGAAGAAGAGCGAGCACTGACGTCATCGTGGTGCGCCCCGTTGAACTGCTAACTCAAACTGATTTATGAGACACTGCCTGGCGAGATGTGACAATAAAGGAGCGATCTTCCTCGGCTTTGTCACTTTAATTATGTCACTGAATGAGCGGTGATGATGAAAATGGAAAAGCAGTTTGGAGGATTGCTTTTTCATTTTATTTAAGAGACAAGTAATACACTTACATCGTGAAAATTAAAAAGCATTTCTGTTAATCCATTTTAATTTTCAAATTTGATATTTCTAATTAAATTTTAGTACAAATTTAACAGAACATTTTTTGAAAATGAAATGTCAAATACCATTTTTTTAATTTTAATTAAGTCACAGAATGAGTGGTGTTGAAGAAGAAAAAGCCGTTTGTAAAATTTCTTTTTCATTTCATTTAAGAGACAAGTAATGCAGTTATATTGTGAAAATGAAAAAGCATTTCCAATATTGACTTTTATATTGAATTATGAGTCACAAACACTTCCATATATTTCCATTTTACAATAAGCACAGAGACTGTCTGATTTAGCATATAAAAAAGTCAAAATAAGTTTGTTCATTCATTTATAATAATGACATTTTTTTGTTACAATTTTCAGTCATTATATATCAGTGATCATCACTAAAGGGTTGAGCTTTTTTTTGACTCATGAAATAATAATTAGCGATAAAACGAGAGAAATGTCGATAAAGTTTCATCTCTGAAATTGTGTTATTTTTTTTAGGTTCTGCACAAAGGTGGAAAACTTTAAAGACCCACTCCGATCATCTTTTGATCTACTGCAAAAGTTTTTAACTGTGATTATGCCATTTTAGGGCAAAGTAAAAAAAAAAAATCTGTTGTTTTCTCTGACATAGTCTGACATAGTTTCTGCAGAGCGGTACCCCACCTCTCCTACCGTTATGGAGCAGAGCAGGGAGCTTGTGGCTCTCCAGGTGTATTTTCTACATCACAAATACGATCTTTTTTAAACAGCATTTTTTTCGTCAACTCCTGATTCAAAACAATTAGTATAAAGAAATACTCAACTTAATTTGCTTTATATATGTTCTCTATCATAAGAAAAACAACACAAAAAATAATCAGAGTGGGTCTTTAAGTGGTGGACTTTAGTTTGCTTAGATTTCAATCAGGGTTTTTTGGTTTGATTGGGTGAATCCAAATTTTTACCACAGTTTCAATCTCATCTTATTGTTTAAATAGTACAAAACCCTCCGTCTGCATGTTTGTGGTTCAGAGTTTTGAAGTGTCAGTGGTTTCATTCAGCGGGAGGAGGTCAGGTTTTATGGTTTTGCTTGAGCTCA
>NC_050516.1:32026625-32104480 GCF_002922805.2 Oryzias melastigma
CTTTATATATGTTCTCTATCATAAGAAAAAAAACACAAAAAATAATCAGAGCGGGTCTTTAAGTAGTGGACTTTAGTTTGATTTCATTCAGCGTTTTTTGGTTTGATTGGGTGAATCCAAATTTTTACCACAGTTTTAGTCTCATCTTATTGTTTAAATAGTACAAAAGCCTCCGTCTGCATGTTTGTGGTTCAGAGTTTTGAAGTGTCAGTGGTTTCATTCAGCGGGAGGAGGTCAGGATTTATGGTTTTGCTTGAGCTCATCTTTACTTTCTCTGTCATGTGAGCATTTTTTGATCATTTCATCGCTGATGGTCGTCTGTCAGGTGTTTCCAGACACTATTTGAGCAGTTTGAGCAGGTGTGTTAACCTTGTCGGCTTCTTCTCTAAGAATTCCACCCCTGCAGACGTTTTTCGGAATTTGGCTCTGATCTGAAAATCAGACTCAAATTCTGTGGAGAATTTATAGATATAAATGTTTGTCTTCAGAAAAAACAACCTCGTTTAGTTCTTTAAGTTCATCTTTTTTCTTTAGAACTTTTCCCTCGGCGGCTTTACCAGATGGTTTCATGTAACAAACCATCTGGCACACCAGGTTAGCATGAAGTTGCTTTGAGCCAACTAATTAGCTTTCCTTATGAGGAGTGTACTTCCTGTTCACAAACTGATTTCCCAGCTGTTTTATGACACATTGTGCTCCAGCTCAGCCGCCTCGGCGGTGTCTCGTCTCCGTTTAAGAACAGAGCAGAACAGGGACGAGCTGGCAGCACTCCGGTCCCAAACACTGACTGACACTCATATGAAGCTGAATCTTACCCCCTCAACTCCTCTCTGCTCCCTTTTTAAACTCCTGGAGACATCCCATCTAAGCAAACCGAGCTGCTTTGAGCTCGGTCCAGCCTCCCTCATCCTTTAGATGGGATCTAGCCAGCTCCTGTGGTTGAAGCGTGATGAATTTGGAGGTAACTGCTGGCTTTTGACTCCGCAGAAGAAGCTGGTGATCCAGGGGAAGAGTGTTGCAGTGCAGTACAGTAACAGGAGGCAGAAGTTTGAAAACTGGCTTTGCAATTCTGTGAGTGCACCGTCTCTCTGAATCACAGTTTTATTGGTTAGTTCAGGGGTCTGCAACCTGCAGCTCTGGAGCCACATGGCTCTTTTATTATAGAAAAATCTAAACGTTTATCAATGTTAAGAAGTAACAATAAAGTAAAAAGTGAAAAAGTAGTAAAGTAAACAAACTTTAACCAATTTACAAACAGTTGAAGGACAGTGTGTATCACAAATTAAACTAGAAAAGTTGCATTACCTGCAATAGTGCTAGAAAATGCTTTTTGCTGAAAGTAGTCACTGAAGATGCTGAAACTATTTGCTGGAAATGGTGACACAATTTACTTTAATTGCTGAAGGGATTTACTGAAAATGCAAAAGCTATTTGCAAAATGTTAAATTTGTTAAAAGACTAGAAATGTCATTAAAGAACTATGAAAGAGAGCTTAAGTTGGCCTAAATTTCTGAAAATTTTGTAGTAAATTTACTCAAAGATCCTCAACACACATTCCAAATTAACCAAAAAGCTAGCTCGTTGCTTAAATACCTGCTAAACATTCTTCAATAAACTAAATTAGTCAAAAATGTATGCATGTTGCCTAAATAGAAACTAAACTCTAAATTAGCCAATAGAAACCTCAGTAGATGAAAAATGAGCCAAAAACGTTAGCTTGTTGCTAAAATATAAGCTAAACTCCAAATTTGCAATAAAAAACCTCAGCAGATGCCAAATTAACAAAAAAAGTTAGCTTGTTGATTAAATAGTTGTTGAACTTCAAAATAGCCTAAAATTTCTTAGTAAACGAAATTAGCTAAAAATGTTAGCCTGTTGCTTAAATAGAAACTAAACTCTAAATTAGCCTATAAAAACCCCAGTAGGTAACAAATTAGTCAAAACATTAGCAGGTTAATAAAATACAAAGTAACTTCAAAAAAGTATAAAAAAAACCTCAGCAGATGCCAAATTAGCCAAAAAAGCTAGCTTGTTGCTTAAATCCTAACTAAACTACAAAATAGACTAAAATTCAGCAGGAAACTTAATCAGCCAAAAATGTTAGCATGTTGGTAAAATATTTAATAAACTCCACATACTTTGAAAATTACTATAAAACATGAAATCATAGCACATGACTATTAACGGCTTGTTGCTAATCTACTTCAAATGTTAAAATTGGAATAATTTCTCATTCATTTCATATTCAGCATAATTTGCTCAATATTTCAAAAACTTTAAAGTTTATGAATATCAAAAACACAAGCAGTGATGTCCTGAACGAGCTGAATGTTACGAAACCAAGATTGCTGAAATCGCTGAAAGTGGGATTGAGTTATTACTTAGCGAAAAACGTACGGAAATTAGCAGGAGAATCACTACACTGTGAATACTTACAAAGCATTCACACAACTACAACATTTTGACACAGTTTGTGCATCCTGTACCACAAAAATCAATGGCACAACCAGTGTTAAGGCACACCAGAATTAAGAATTTTTTTTTTTAGAAAAATTATGGAATTTTAAGTGTATTCGAAAAATATGGCAGGTGTTACTTAATAAGCTCAGATTTAATTTTAATTTGTTAGATTTACAGTTCTGGTAGAGATGCACCAACAACAGTGAAATTAACTTACATGACACCTACTACTGCTACGTTTACTACATTGAGATGATTATACGTAACAGGGAGTCTTTTATTTTGAAAGGAACTTCTGTAAAAAGTTAAAATAAAAGGCTCCTTTTTTATGTTTGTGATTTATTCATGCAAAATGAAAGACAGGTCATTTGAGGTGTCAAACTCAACCCCCCAGGGGGCCAAAATCTAAAACACACCTTAGGATAAACATTTATTGAACACTCTAAAACTAAATTTAAAACTTTAAAAATGTTACTTTTTAACATAATTATGAACTAGATATATAGCATCACCTGCGACCACGCTGAATGCTATAAGCTGAATTTGGGTGCTGAAGATGCTGAAATTGATAGTTAAAAATGTTGAACCTGATAACTGAAGATGCTGAAATTGATAGCCAGCTAAAATATTAGCTATATACCAAAGTAGCCTTAAAAAAAAAAAAAAAAGCTCAGGTTAGCCAAAACAGCTAGCATGTAGCTAAAAATATAGCTTAACTTCAAAATATCCTAAAAAACTGGAAAAAGTCAAAATTAGCAAAACAGCTAGCATGTAGCTGAAATATTAGCTAAACTGCAAAATAGCCTAAAGAATCTTGGAAAATGCCAAAATAGTCCAAAAAGCTTGAAGAATGTCAATTTTTAAAACTGTAACCTTTTAACATTATCATGAATAATAAAAAGGCAGAAATATTATTAAAGAATAAATCAACTTAAACCTTAAATAACTTTTTAATACTTTACTCTCCATAAAAATATATTTTGTCAAAATCATACAAGTTAGAAATGAGCACAAGATAACATCGGATCATTAATAACAATAAAATAAAATGATCTGGAGGGCCGGATAGAACTACCCGGAGGGCCGGATCCGGCCCCCGGGCCTTGACTTTGGCACATATGATTTATGTTTATCATAGTAGTGACAGTAGCACAAATACAAATCCGTGTCGTATTATTTAAGGAAGACTTTTGTCTCCTACTGGGTTGTATTCAGTGAGAAATCGAATCTTTCAGGGTTGAAGGCTGCAGACTCCTGGGTCAGTTCATGTTTCCATAAACAAGTTAACACCATCTATTGATTATTACAGTGTGGTCTGTATAACTTTCGCAAGAGGGTGAAGTGTTACAGGTGTGGGACGGGGAAAACAGGTGAGTTCCTTCTCTGAAGTAGAATCTTCTGCTTTTTAGCAGCTGGATCATTTTCCCTCTTGGTTTTAGGAGAATCCTCTGCTGGACATGTTCTGAGTTCAGAACCTCAACAAGCAGGAGAGATTACTGGAGACAGTGAGTCTAATACATGATAGTTCTCCGACACATGAAGCATGCTTTTAAAGCTTCTGCTCTCCACAGCGATCATTCTGAGGAACATCGCCACCGCGTCCACGGTTGAAGGAATTCTGAACGTTTTGGCGCCCTTCGCTAACCTGTCGACTAGCAACGTCCGCCTGATCAAAGACAAGCAAACGGGGCAGAATAGAGGCTTCGCCTTCGTGCAGCTCTCCACTCCCTTGGTATAGTTGTGTTTCAGCTGACAGAGCACACACACTTTTGTTTTTCTCTTCATTCTTTCTTTTTTTAAAGGAAGCTTCTCAGCTGCTCACTATTCTTCAAAGCCTCCAACCTCCTCTGAAGCTGGATGGGAAAACTGTTGGAGTGGATTTCGCCAAGAGTGCTCGGAAGTGAGTCGTCGTTATTTGCTAAAGTTGAGTCTAAATGCTGCGTGGATTTGAAAACTATTATTTATGAATGAAGTTTTATTGTTCTGCGCAGAGATTCAGCTCAGACGGATGTCATCAGAGCCAGCGTTCTGTCTGTGGCCAGCACAGCCATCGCAGCCGCGCAGTGGTCATCCAGTCAGGTATACGGCTTAGTGCTTCCATCTACATTACTGTTAAAGTTACGAATACATATGTTGGTGTCATCTCTGTAGTGTTTACCTTCAAGATGTGGAAAAAGAAACGCACAGCGAGGCACAGAGACCAGAACAAGTTGAAATACTGGGTTTTGACATTTGTGGTACCAATTCACATTTAAAGTAACAATATAGGGATATCAGCCTAATATTTTACTCTGTTTTGGTGCAGAAGGACATTACTAGAGCTGGGTTTAAAAAAATCGATTAATCGGTTTGAATCCATTTAAGCTTAATAGATCAAATATTAATTCAAAAATATATAGATACATTTAGGACATAAAGCTAAAGTCTGCTAGCTTGATGCTAACGTTAAATGGAATTTCCCATAAGACGGCTAATGCTAATACTCGGTTACATACATTCATTACTGACTAAATTAGCATCTTTATAAACTCACAAAATCTTTTAGGAAATCCTGGCGTGCAGCTGTGAGAGCAGCATAATAAAATTCTGTCTAAAATAAATTGAAACTTAAACTTTTAGGCTAATTTAGAGTTTATCTTCTATTTTAGCAACAAGCTAACATTTTTGAGTATTGTTATCTACTAAGGTTTTTATGCTAATTTGAAGTTTAGCTTCTATTTTAGCTACAGGCTAAAGTTTTTGGCTAATTTATTATCTACTCGGGTTTTTACGTAATTTAGAGTTTAGCTAGTAATTAAGCAACGAGCTAGCTGTTTTGGCTAACTTAGCATCTACTAAGTTTTTTGGGGCTAATTTGGAATTTAGTTCATATTTAAGCAACGAACTAAATATTTTTGCAAAATTTGCATCTATTAGGGATTTTTAAGCAATTTTACTACAAAATTTTCTTAAATTTAGGCAAAAACTCCAGCGTTCTTTCGTAGTTCTCTAATAAAATTTCATTGTTTTATAAAATGCAACTTTTCTCAAATAGCTTTAGCATTTTTGGTTAATCCCTTCAGCAGTTTAAGTAAATTGCGTCACCATTTTCCGCTGAGTTTCGCAAGAGGCTGTTAATTTGCAAGAGAGTTAACCCTTAAACACCCGAGCTCCAGTGTTTATGTTCTTCGACTTACTGTACGTTTTCAAACGTTAATGCGATTAATGTAATTCCAGTGGATTTTATCTGCTGGATTTACGTTTTTGACAAATTTTGTTCTTGTTGTTTTTATAAAATTACAAATAAAACTTTCATTCTGTGTAATGAAAACAGTTTGTTAAACATTTGTGGGGTTTCCACAGCAAAATAAATTAAATTTTTCCAAATTGAATTTTCTGTTTTTGCATCATTTTATGTCTAGTGTATGAATACAACATGAAAAAATGACACAATAAAGGTACTTTCACACATATATGATACCAAATAAAATAGATGTAGTCTTTCAAATTGAAAATACAAAAAATTGTACATTTGGAGCTTTAGGCCCTATGTTCCAAAGTATACTTGTATAGCACCTTTCTACCTCCCTTGAAGCCCCAAAGTACTTTACATTCTCACGTTGATGGTGGCTCCGCTGCCGAACACTGGCGGCAACTTTCCACCAGAGGGCCCAAGGACACTTTGAGGCATGGGTGGGCAAGGCCGCAAAAAAACCTGCCATCTTCTGATCTGAGGTCGACCTTCCTCCCTCGGCTGCCTCATATCAGGGCCTGATTTACATCACACAAACACCTTCCAAATGTTAAAGTTTGTGTTTATTAATAGTTTTACTGTTTCTTATAGTTGCTTCAGAGCTCTCGAGCCAGTGCCAGTCTCCTTGAGGGACATGCAGCGCAGACACAGGTCAGTTTTTCACATCATCTTTAATAAAGCAGCATGGCTTTATTTATCTGATCATTTCCTCTATAGAGAGAAGCAGCTCATCCAGAGTGGCTTCAGCAGCCTCTTCCTGTCGCTGGAGATGGATTACTAGGAGGTACTTTGACATCTCAAAAGTATTTACAGAAGCGAGTGCTCACATTTCTGACTTTATAATCTGTCTGCAGCGGCTCCAGCAGTCAAGACAATAATCCCTGCTGCTGCAGGTGTGATGGTGTCCCAGAGCGCTCCTGTCTACCAGCCTGCTCTACAGGTGAACACATGAAGCCTTCTGAGCTGATCTCCTCCAACTGTGACTAAATATGATAACTGTTTATATTTTAGACTCTCCAGGCGGCTGGTGTTTGCTCCACATCGGTGGTAACTCCAGCATCCTCCACTGTTGAGAGAGCAGCCTGTACTGGACCCACTGTAAGCCCAGCAGGTGAGAGCAGCTTCAAGTGGTTTCTTTCAATGATGATGTCATATCGACTAACGAGAATTTGTATTTCAGCTGTTCCAAACCCGTCTGCTTACCAGTATGATGAGTCATCAGGTTACTACTACGACCCCCAGACTGGTCTGTACTATGACTCCTCCAGCCAGGTGTGTGCAGGACTGTTGAACACTCTATTTCAGGGGTCCCCGAACTTTTTCTTTTGAGGGCCACATAACTATTTTCTTCACTGATATGAGGGTGGGGTCAGTTTGTAGGCTAACAGGAAAAGTGTTTTCTGTTAGCAGTTCTGTCTGCGATCGATGCTAACAGTGTTTTCTGTTAGCATTTCCGTCTGCGATCGATGCTAACAGTGTTTTCTGTTAGCATTTCCGTCTGCGATTGATGCTAACAGTGTTTTCTGTTAGCATTTCCGTCTGCGATTGATGATAACAGTGTTTTCTGTTAGCATCTCCGTCTGCGATTGATGCTAACAGTGTTTTCTGTTAGCATTTCCGTCTGCGATCGATGCTAACAGTGTTTTCTGTTAGCATTTCCGTCTGCGATCGATGCAAACAGTGTTTTCTGTTAGCATTTCCGTCTGCGATCGATGATAACAGTGTTTTCTGTTAGCATCTCCGTCTGCGATTGATGCTAACAGTGTTTTCTGTTAGCATTTCCGTCTGCGATTGATGCTAACAGTGTTTTCTGTTAGCATTTCCGTCTGCGATTGATGCAAACACGGTTTTCTGTTAGCATTTCCGTCTGCGATTGATGCAAACAGTGTTTTCTGTTAGCATTTCTGTCTGCGATTGATGCTAACAGTGTTTTTTTTTTTTTAGCAAAACAATGTTTTACTAACAGGAAACACTGTTAGCAAAACATTATTTTGCTAGCAGTGTTAACAAACAATCTCAAAGCCAGGATGGGAAAAAAAAAATCATGCATCTCTGACATTGTTCAGGGGCCGGGCCAAATGTGGAGGTGGGCCGAGTCCGGCCCGTGGGCCGAGGTTTGATGACCTCTGCTCTAGTTGAGCATTATTTTGTGTGACGTCTTTAGCTTTTATAGTTTGGTGTTTCATCAACAGTACTACTACAACTGCGAGACTCAGCAGTACCTGTACTGGGACAGCGAGACGCAGACATATGCTCCTGCTACAACAGAACCCGTCTCAAACGCTGACTCCAACACTTGTTCTTCCACCGCGTCCAAAGAGCCAAAAGAGAAAAAACACAAGTTCAAGAACAAGTCTGCACAGCAGGTAGATTCACATTCATTCATCCTGCTGAAACTGCTCTGCAAAGCTGTGATGGTGACTGTGCTGCTTTGTAGATTGCAAAGGACATGGAGCGCTGGGCGAAAAGCCTCAATAAGCAGAAAGAAAATTTAAGGAACCAAACCCTTGGATCGTGCAAAGAGGAGGACAGGAAGGAGTCTTTAGCTGCAGACGCAGCTTTCTCCCTCTTTGAGAGGAAAGTCGACAAGGTAGGAAGACGGAAAAATCACATTTATGCTGTTTTTAGCCAAAATCCTGGTGATGTTTTCTTGGACATAGTTTCTGCAGAGCGGCAGAAGTTCATTAGAAATTCACCTGTGAGTTGTGGGCGGGACCATTAGTGCGCCCCCACTTCCCATCGCCCATCTGTTAAGTAGTCACCCACTAGCCAACTGCCCCAACAACCCCAACCTGATGCAGTTCACACCGACTGCAGGAACACGTGTTCAAGCGATCACTTCCAACAAAAAATGACATAAACGCGCAGAATGCTCATTTTGGGCTTACATCGAGATGGAGGGTCTAAGACAGAGGTCTCTCCAGAACCACACGAGGCTCTTTTACCTCCCCATAGCGGCTCTCTGGCTAAAGAAAAATTAAATAATATATATTTTTAACAAGTAAGGGTTACTAAATGAGCATTTTCTTAATTTTGATTAGTTCAGATTATAAATTTATGCCTGACATGAGTCTCATGTAAAGGTTTTTATATCCCTGCTGACTTGAAGAGGTCTTTGCTTCCTCCAGAATACATCAATTTCAAATACTAAGCAAAACCTCGGTAGAAAATCTGATAATTTATTAGTTTAAAGCGCATATTGTCACATATGCTGTCAAGAGCTGCACCAGAATGATCCAGTCTGGCACAAGGGATCTTTTAATTTGAAAGGAAATCAAAAAGTTGAGAAAATGATAGTTTCTCTTTTTATTTGGGGTTTTTATTCATGCCACAAAAGAAGCATAATTCATATTTATTATCACAAATACATTGTAATGAATTCAAAGCCGAATCAAAATAAGACTTTGGAGCTCCTTTAAATTTTAAATTATTGTTTGTTTGATGACAGATTGGAGGTTTGGAGATTTCCGAGCTCACCGGTGAACACGTCAACCTCATGGAACTGGACTCTTCATCAAAGGTTTGATGCCTTTTGACTCAGTTTCCACCTTAACGGATGATGTAAGAAACTGTATGTGGCGTGTACGCTCAGAGCGACGCCGATCGTGTTG
Organism: Oryzias melastigma; assembly: GCF_002922805.2. Classification (NCBI taxonomy): domain Eukaryota; kingdom Metazoa; phylum Chordata; class Actinopteri; order Beloniformes; family Adrianichthyidae; genus Oryzias; species Oryzias melastigma. The sequence continues at coordinate 32,035,929 of NC_050516.1, forward strand.
GAGAACGGGACCAAGAGGAGAGTGGAACGGAGAGATTAGCAGATGAGGAGGAGAAGCTGACAGACTGGAAGAAGCTGCTCTGCCTGCTGTGTCGCCGGCAGTTCCCCACCAAAGAAGCTCTGCTGCGTCACCAGCAGCTCTCTGACCTCCACAAGGTGAGGATAGGAAACAGCAGGCAGGAAGTGTGCAAGCAGCTATTAATATTCTGCAACCTGCCATCTGCTTCATGCTAAAGACATCCTGTGATGTCCTTAAGAGTCTTCCAGTTTAAAAAATGTACAAGCTTGAATTAAAAAGCTTGATTTAATCATTTAAAGCCAGGTCAGAGGGTCAGATTAGGTGAGTCTTCATTCTTTGAACCCTTATAATAACAATAAATTCAAATAAAAAACTCTAAATAAATATATATTTTTTTAAAACCAAAATTATTGTGAATTTTAATACCGGTATTTAAAGACCAGAAATAAATTAAATTAAATTAACATAAGACAAAATGAAATGAAATTAAATGAAATAATTAAATTAAATTAAATTAACTTAAATTAAAATAAATTAAATTAAATTAAATTAAATTAAATTAAATTAAATTAAATTAAATTAAATTAAATTAAATTAAAATAAAATTAAATAAAATAAAATAAGACAAAATGCAATAAACTAAAATAAAATAAAAAAGGCAAAAAATAAATGAATAAAATAAAATAATTAAATCAAATTAAAATAAAATAAGACTAAATTAAATTAAAAGCATGTCTGGAAAAAAGTTACTAACATTAAATCTGGGTTTGTATGAAATGTACTATATTATTCGTAAATAAATGTTCACTATAAACTTCTAAATTTACATCATATGAATAGGATGAATCCGCTGATCAGAGCCGCTAAAATTTAGTTTTTTTTCTCTGTGAATCAACTGATCAGAGCCGCAAAATACCGTCGATAAAAGAGAGAAAAAAGGGAAAAAGGTCGAAAGCTTAAAATGATATTTTTGTTTCTGCCTGGCTCCAGCAGGGGGAGTTACTTCCGGCTATTAATTTTCGGGCGCCATATTTTTTCTCTGTACCCAGATTTTCATGAATTTATTTGACTTCTCATGATAGTTTTCATGCTGATAAGCCGTAAACATTTCTTTTGTTTCAGCAAAACTTGGAAATTCAGAAAAGGTCAAAGCTTTCAGAAACCGAGCTGGAAGATTTGGAGAGAAAAGAGGCGGAGGTATGAGACCCAGAACCAGAACTTGGAGTGCGTATTTATCACTAATGAATGTGTTTGTGTGCAGCTGAAATACAGAGACAGAGCTGCAGAACGAAGAGAGAAATACGGCGTCCCTGAACCTCCCGCACCGAAACGGAAATTCTATCAAGTTTCAACTCCAGCTGTGTAAGCCTGAAGTGGGAGTGGTTTATCCTGACCTTTTGGCACAGGTGGTTTATCCTGACTTTTCTGATCAACAGAAACTATGAACAGCCCACAAAAGACGGTTTGACCAGCGATAACATCGGGAGTAAAATGCTGCAGGCAATGGGCTGGCAGGAAGGGAAAGGTTTGGGGCGCCACCAACAGGGCATCACCACTCCCATCGCGGCGAGTAAACACACACTGTCCATGTGATTGATTTTCCTCTCGCTCCATGAGAGGAAGCTGCTCTCTGAATAACGGCCTTCGCGTCTCCTCACAGGCTTCATTGAGAGCGAAGGGTTCGGGTTTGGGAAGCAAAGGAAGCTCCTATGAGCTGTCTCCGTCTGACAACTACAAGGATGCTGTTCGCAAGGCCATGTTTGCACGCTTCACGGAGATGGAGTGAACCAAGAGGAGAACCTGTTCTTAACTGTGAAAATGTAAAAGTATTCCCTCTATGTGAAAAAAAGTTTTTTTTTTAGAATATCTTGTAATTCTCTAGCTGAGGAGTCTGAAACCTGCAGCTCCAGAACCACGAGGCTCTTTGACCCTTCTTTGTGTCTCCACCAGGCTCCAGACTACAGTACCCACAATTCTTTGACACTCCATCAATAATATGGCTTCTTAGTTTTATCAAAACGTACTAAAATGACAGATTTTTGAGCTCCGTTTACCTCAGAAAATAGATTATTTCATTTAGGATAACCCGGTTCATACTTAAAGAGGATTTTATTTTTTTAAATAAATCCAGGAATTCTAATGTGGTTTATGTTCGGAAAAATCACTTTAATTTTGTTTTGTTTGATTCATCACAATCGGTAGAATACATTTTTTTTAATTTTCATTATTAATTTATTTGTCTTTTTTTAATCACTGCTGACATCATACTGCCAGCTACTATATTTGTTTGCAATGACATAATTCTATAAGGTACAGTATGTATTTTATTTTGAAAGGAAGTCATGAGTATAAGATCAAATCAGGATTATCTTAAAGGAAACGAAAAACGGATTGAAAGTTGGAATTGTAAATTAAAAAAAAAAATTAAACAGTTTTAAACTCGAAAATACATTGAAAACTTGAAGGAATTATTGAAGATTGGAAAAAAAAAATGAAAACCTTGTAAAAAATAATATTGAAGCTTGAAAGAAATATTAAAAATTTGAAAAGATAAAATGAGACATCTAAAAAAAATATATAAAAAATTTATGTATTTATTTATTTTTTTAATTTGCCTTTTTGGTCTGTTTGTTTGTGTTATGTCAGTGTCAATTGTGTTAATGTTGTTATTGTATCAAAAAATGGAAGAAAACTAATAAAAAAAGAGAATCACAAAAAAAGAAAACATGAAAAATTTTGGATAAAAAAGTAAATTTAAAACTTAAAAAAAAACCTGTTACCAGTTAAAAAGTGAGCTCAAAGCCTCCATGCAAAATTAGGATCAGCTCTGCAGCGAAAACTTTAATTAAAACTGAAAACAGAGAACTGAAAGTAAAAAATAAAAAAACGAAAAATAACTAAAAAATAAAAGTACAAATAAACATTAATTTTTAAATTGGTAAGTTTTTTTAATTCAAGTTTCAAATGAACATTTTTTGAGTTTAAAATTGCCCTCAAATTTTTAAAATCCTTTTTTTTTAATTTCAATATATTTTTCTATTTTTTTAAAGAATTCCTTGAAGTTTTAATATGTATTTTTGAGTTTAAAATTGCCCTCAAATTAGTAAAACCTTTTTTTTTCAATTTTTTTCTGTTTTTTTTTGTTCACTTTATCCTTTTAAAATTTTGTAATTTTTATGTTGAAATTGTCTGTCTTAGCTCGTTAGTAATCATCTATAAGCACTTTATGTTGTCTTCATAGAGCACTTTATTAACTACAAAGTTTTTAACTATAAAAATCTTGCACTTATCCATTCGACTACACTATGTACAGATCTCTGCTGCTTCAATAAACCGTTCCTAAACTGACTGTTTAGTTTCATTGTCTAAGAGTCATTTGCTTGTTTTATGTGGCACAGATCAGCAGACAGCCGTTTCTCTCTGTTATAAATCTCAAAATGACTTTTTCTTGGTTCATGCCAAATAAAAAAATCTGTTAGCGGAAACGCCTGATCGTATCAACAGCTTCTCCTCCCGCCTGTCGAGGACACAGCAGTTGTCATCAGTCCACTGTAGGGCAAAGAGGAGATTAAGACCACAGATATTTATAATCCTTCTTTTTATTCCAGATGCTCCCTTTAGGGGTCGCCACAGCAAATCATTCACCTCCATCTAACCTTTTCCTCTATCCTCTTCACTCACACAACCATCCGTTAAGGAACCTCCTCTTTCCTGGTAGCTCCAACCTCAGCATCCTTTTACCAGCATCATCACTGTTCCTACACTCAAACCGTCTCCATCTGCTGCCCTACATGTATCTACAATAGGACTGGATTGATAAAATCAATCCAAGTTTAACAGATCAATATGATCCATAAAATTAGATATCGCTCTAACACAACGCTAAAGTCTGCTAGCTTGATGCTAATGTAAATGAGAGTTCTCATAGAACGGCTAATGCTAACGCTCGGTTGACAAAAACATACATTGCTGACTAAAAGAACATCTTTATAAATTCTCAGGAATTAAGTTTCCAAAGTCTCTTAGGGAAACATTTTTTAAAGTAGCCATTTGTGGTCTAAAGAAGAGGGTACCCAAGCTACGGCCCGCGGGCCGGATCCGGCCCACCTCCACATTTGGCCAACAGCAGAGACGTGTGATTTTTATTTACCCCAATCTGGCTTTGAGACCGATTTCTGATCCAACAGTCAGAATTGAACACAAAAACAAACGTTTAATGTTATTCTTAGAGTTTCTAAAGGATTCTACATGCAAGATTGCATTTAGACCACGTGACCGACAAAGAGGATATCAAATCTTAGCTTGGCTGTCTGCCCCACACATGATACTCAAACAGTGAAGATTAAATAAGCTGCTAGAGTCAGAATGACAGCTCTGATCTGATGTTGATTAACACAGCCGCACCAGATGAACTCCTCGCAGACAGACACACTTGTGAATGCCCTCTCTTCCCAGAATCTGTTAGCTTTGTCACGACGCATAAAGCAGTCAGCTGCTACAGAGGCTCTTAAGAGAAGAGGCTTAAATGTCTGTTAATGATCTAAATCAATATAGATGTTACGTCCTGCTGCTGCTGTGCTGCAACTTTTCAGCATGTCCTGCAATTCTGCTCACCTGGCAGGTGGGGAGAATGATCTTAATTAGCAGGTATTTATATCAGAGGCAGCCTCACTAAGGCAGGCAGGGAGCAGAGCAGGAGGTAGCTGGGCTTGAGGTAGTGGTTTGGCTTGCTAAGCTGTTTGGTGGACAGCGTAGTGTGCTAGTGAGCTTCATGGTAGCATGCTAGCAAGCACCTCTTTAGCAAGTTAGTGAACTCTGTTGTTTCGAGCTAGCGTGCTCCACTGCATCATGCTAGCAAGCACCTCTTTAGCAAGCTAGCGAGCTCCATTGTATTGAGCTAGCGAACTCAGTTGTAGCAAGTTTCACTGTAGCATGCTAGCGAGCTCTGTTGTATCAAGCTAGTAAGCTTTGGTGTAGTGAGCTCCACTGTAGTATGCTAGCAAACTCCTCTTTAGCAAGCTAGCGAGCTCCGTTGTAGTGAGTTAGCGAGCTCAGTTGTAGCAAGTATCACAGTAGCATGTTATCGAACTCTGTTGTATCAAGCTAGTAAGCTTCGCTGTGGCGAGCTCCACTGTAGTATGCTAGCGAACTCCTCTTTAGCAAGCTAGTGAGCCCCGCTGTGTCGAGCTAGCACGCTCCACTGTAGCATGCTAGCGAGCACCTCTTTAGCAAGTTAACAAGCTCCGATGTATTGAGCTAGCGAGCTCCATTTTAGAGAGTTTCACTCTAGCATGGTACCGAGCTCTGTTGTATCAAGTTCGGAAGCTCCGCTATAGCGAGCTCCACTGTAGCATGCAAGCAAACTCCTCTTTAGCAAGCTAGCGAGCTGTGCTGTATCGAGCAAGCAAGCTCCATTGAAAGTTTCACTGTAGCATGCTAGCGAGCTCTGTTGTATCAAGCAAGCTCTGCTGAAGAAAGCTAGCAAGGTCTTCTTTAGCAAGCTAGCACGTTCTGTTGTGTCGAGCAAGCGAGCCCCCCAGTAGCGAGCTGGCAAGCTTCTTTGTAGCATGCTAGCATTCTCATCTGTAGCGAGCTAGCGAGCTCTTTTGTTGCAAGCTAGCTTCATTGTCCCTAAGCCGGCTGGCTGGCATTCTGTGCCTACCCACTGAGTGTCCACTTAACCCAATGTGGACAAACCCATTCGGGGCCCACATTTTCTGTCCACTTGTAAACTACACGGGACCTTTTCTACAGAAGCACACAAGTTTTTTTGCAGTTTAAGTTCATGCTCATTAAATGATCACAAAGTCTTTCTTGCCTTTTAGGTTTGAATCTTCTAGAGAAGAATTCTCAAATATGAACATCTGATGATGTGGTCTATTAGAGTCCACTGTCCGTGTCACAGTACGTTGAAGAGTGTAAAGACACATATATAACGGAATATGTACTTCTTCAGCACTGAAAGTTTCTGAAGTTTCTAATGGAATGAATCTGCATTGATCTGACCGTTAAGATAATAAAGGATGGAGAACATTGCTCTGACTGCTGATCATCTATGTGCTCGTCACTTTGAATACTAATCAGTTCATGTAGAGATAGAGGAAGTTTGAAACTAGTCATGCCTTTGAGACAGACTCATAATTTAGATAGTGTTTGAATTGGATTCACTCAGCAAAACTGTGTCTAAATGGATTAAATAAAGATGAAACTATGCATACAAGATATATATAAAAAAAACCAAACAATTTATTAACAATTGGAGTCTGACAATAAAAGTATCTTATGACGTTTAAGATGGTGATTCTGTCCAAAGTCGTATACCGATCCAAGTCAGTTTGGATAATATTTTTGGTAATATGACATGAAAATGGGAAGTGAACACTAAGCTTCCATTAACACCATTCCTATTGGTCTAATGCAGGAGTCGGCAACCTTTAACAGTCAAAGAGCCATTTGGGCTTGTTTTCTACTGATCAAAACCTAGGAGGAGCCGTATCTTTGCCTTTTACCTTTAGTAGAAACTAGCTTGTTACTTAATTACTAGCAGAACTCCAAATTAGCATAAAATCCCCTGTGTAAATTAAATCAAACAAAAATGTTAGCATGTTCCTAAAAAAGAAAGTTAAACTCTTAATTAGCCTAATAACCCCCGTAGATAACAAATTAGCCAAAAATGTTAGCATATATTGCTAAAATATTAGCTAAACTCCAAATTAGCATTAAAAAAACTAATTAGATGCCAAATTAGCCTGAAAAACTAACTTGTTGCTTAATAACTAGCTGATCTCCAAAATAGCCTCAGAAAACTAAATTAGCCAAACATGTTAGCATGTTGCTAAAGTAGAAGCTTGATTCTAAATTATCTCAAAAAAGCTTAAGTAGATAACAAATTAGCTGAAAACATCAGCATTTTGAAAAAAATATTGGCTAAACTCCAAATTAGCATAAAATTCCTCAGCAAGCTGATTAGTGAAAAGCGTTAGCCTGTTGCTAAAATAGAAGCTAAAAACTAAATTAGCCTAAAACCCCCAGTAGACAACAAACAAGCAAAAAAGTTAGCATGTAGCTAAAATAGAACTTTAATTTTTTGGGGAAAATTACCATTATTTTTTATTTTTCTTCATCCAGAGAGCCATCATGGAGAGATAAGAGAGCCACATGTGGTTCTGGAGCCGCAGGTTGCAGACCGCTGGTCTAATGTGTCAGTGACCATCACATTATAGGGTTCATAATAAAATGGACACATTCCAGTGACATTTACCTTATTGTTGTTAGAGTTGTTGTTTTTCCACATCAGAATAATCCTCATAAGAACACACTGAATAGTCACATGACTTAACAAAATTCAAAGACTGCAATGATGGTTGATAAGTTTTTGTTCCATCATGTGTGTCCACAGTGATGGCCATTTTTAAGTATAGTAAAATAAATCTACCATGTCTTAATCCAGGTGGTATTTTCCAATATTGATTATGGATCAATTTGTTTCATTTTGAAAATATTTTTTAACGGTACAAGTTGATCTGATATGATTAATACTTTCCACAGACGGATCAATCCAGTAATGGTTAAACCCCTGCTGGTTACTCCTTGGACTGAAGTTTGTTTTACAAGTTTTTTTTTTTTTTCCCCTAAGTTTTCATTGTGTGTGGGGTCATGGGTGGATGTGTTATGGGGAGGGTGTGTGTGTGTGTGTGTGTGAAGGGTGGGTGGTGCTTTTACTGTGTATGTTTTGTTTTTAAATGTAAAGCGTTGAGTTGCACTAAGCATGAAAGGCGCTTTTATAAATAAAGTTTGATTTGATTTGATTTGATTACAAAAGATGCTGTGACTTACAACAACCACTAGGGGGCAATTTCAATACATATTATTAAACCATCAACAGTGACTTCCTGTTTTCACATTGCAAACTGTTAGGTTTAAATGTAAATTTGATATGTATTCTGGGTTCTGCCACCAGATAGCCTAGCGGTATAAACTTCTGACTCACATTCAGAAGGTCGTGGGTTCAAACCCAGCTCAGGGATAATCCACATTAAATGTTATTTTTTTTACTTTCAAATTTTATTTTTACCTCAAAACTGTTCAATGCAGGTGAAAAAAATATATTTTAGCAGACATATACAGTAATTGACGTTTGAATTTTTTTTAATGCTTTTAATTGGTTCCAAGTCCATAAACGCAGAGGTTTTGCTTAGGAAGGGCCTCCTAAGGCTGGGTATTGATACTGATTTCCAGAATCGATTTGGTTCACCAGAGTCTGGATCCATTCAATTCCAACTTCCTTAAGTTCTTTTGATCCACTCAATTAAATTAAATTTAATTTAATTTTTAATATACACAGTTTACACATTTATACACATTTGTTTAGAAATACATTAATAATCTACTATATGTTTTGAATATATTTATATTAATTTGACCCAGTTCACATACTGTAAAATGTATCTGTGAAGCAATGATATTGTTAATATCATACAGTGTTACATGGATTTTCTAAAGGAGACGTTCTAACAATTGTTCTGCCTCTGGAGGGAGTTTCAGTTTGGCCACTAGGTGGAGCTAGCGGTATAGCAGTACACGTTTTTCAAGAAGAATAAGCAAAGAATGATTAAAAAACGGTGCTTTAGACCACAGATGATTACTTTAAAATAAGTTTCCTTAAAAAAGATTGGAAAATTTGTATATAAAGATGTTCATTTAGTCAGCAATGGGCATTAGCATTAGCCATCCTATGGGAAATCCCATTATACGTTAGCATCAAGCTAGTGGACTTTAGCTTTATGTGCTAAAGTGGTCTCTATTTTAGTGGATCGATTATCGATCTGTTAAGCTTAGATCGGTTTTAAAACTGAAGTCAAATTACATGTCCACATTATGGGATGTTTTGATGTTGCAACTCTTGAATGGAGCAATAGGAAAATCAAAGCAATTTTTATGTTACATTATTTACTTAAAATGTTTTCACCATTACAGAAAGAAAAACAAAACTTCACGCCAGAGACAAAATCTTTATTTTTTTCATTAAAATTATAGTTTTTTTGATTTTGTAGTTCAGGGTTTGGATTTTTTTTAAATTAGAAACATTGAGGTAACATTTATTTCTACAAGTCTAAATCAGGTCTTCATTATCGTTCTTTTACATTGTTTTAGGTTTTTCTCACTAATCCAAAGTACATATAGTTCAAAGTGGTGTTTGTCTTCATCCAAAATGTTTGTGTTTGTTTCTGCAGGGATCAAAACAGAAATACATCTGAGACTAAACTCAGAACAAACACGCTTCAAACCGGGACCCACACTGGCCAAACGCTTGTCTCATGCAGCCAAGTCATTTTAAAACTGCAGGCCAGCTGTCCAAACACGGAAACCTGCATTCGAAACCCAAGGACCAAAAATCTCCACTTTAGAAGTCGTTCACAAAATTTGTTTTCATTTATTTGTCTCTCACAGAAATTATATTTAGACGTCTCCCGAGGTGATTATTATACTCAAGTTACTTTGTGTTTGTTTTCTAGAGATAATCAAATGACAGAATAGTTGGTATTCTTGTGTTCATCAAAAAATAACCTTCATTGACTGTTGTAACAGAATAAACTTGAAAAATCGAAATACAGATCCACCAATATAAGCTGCCTCTGTTTTATTAGGGATGGATATAAGGGAAAGGTGACAGGTGGTTCTCTAATAATTATCTTTTGTGGAGGTTTCCCGGGATTTTTCCTTGACAGCAGAGAATTCCTGATAAAGGGAAACGGAAGAAACACAACATCCTGAACACAATGTGTAGGATTTAAGAGGCTGTTTGAGGCTCTCTTGAAGCCAGGTGAGATCAGATGATGTTTTCACAGAGCTGGGAGTCTCACACCTGCTGTTGAAAGAGTCAGAAGCTGTGGAGAGCAGAGAAGTCGACAGTGGTGTGGAGCATGGAGGCATGTTGAGGCTGCAAGCATGTCAAGAACTGTTCATCTACACATTTCTGAGCTCCAACTCCACACAGAACAAGCAGAAGAAAAAACATACAGCAACCCACATCCAAACTACAACACATTTGAAATGAAAATCTCAGGATTTGACAATCAGAAGAAAAGCGTTTTTGCTAAATTGATCTAAATTAGTCTGGAGTGAAGTGAGAAGCAGGATGCGTGATGGTGGTACAGTGGTCAATGGTCTTGCCTCATAGCGAGTGGGCCTTGATTCAAATCCCTGCTGGGACTTTTCTGAGTGGAGTTTGCATGTTCTCCTTGTGCATGTGGGTTTTCTCTGGCACTCTGGTTTCCTCCTACAGACCACCACCCTGCTTCACTTTGTCTCTAAATCAGGAGTCTCAAACTCAATTGACTTTGGGGCCATTGAAGGCGGAGTCTGGCTGAGGCTGGGCTGTACGGGGTCCATTCATGCCAAAAATGTGTTTTTGTGTCCACTGTCTATGTCTTCTGAACAAGTTTATTGAACTTTTGTTTATGTCTATGTACTAGTAAGCAATATCTTCAGCGTGACCTGTGAAATGACAGGAGCTAACAAAGCTAGCAACTGTGGCTAAGGACTTTTCTGACGACCAGATCCAATGACAACAGCAAGTACAAAGTTTAAAATATACAAAGCTATCATCAAAGAAGCATGGACATGCAGAATGTATGAACTGTCATATTAAGGTGTGGGTTGCAAAATATCCACTTAGGGGCCTCAAAATGGCCCGCGGGCCACCAGTTAGAGACCCCTGCTCTAACTTGTCCCCAGGAGTGATTGTGTAGTGCTGTGGCCGAATGGCCAACACATTCTCACTCCCAACTTGTCACATCTTGACGTTTGGTCAAGGACCTTTGGGTGTCCCCAAATCTCGTTTTTAGATGAACTGGCTATTCCAATTAAATCACAGGTCCCCAACCTCTGGGCCACGAACCGGAATTGGTCCAGTACAGCGACATAAAGCCCACTGGTACCCAAACCCAGTACTGGTACCCAAACCCAGTACTGGTACCCTGACCCTAACCCGACACTGGACCAGATGTGGTACCGAGCACGAACTGGGCCCAGTACTGGATGCAAACCAGTACCTTTCTTCTTCTTCTTCTTTTGTTCTATGTCGGAACTGGAGCTTCGACGTCAACCCCCATGTTGTTACAGATCTTTTGCCAGGCGGAGCGGTCGTTGATCCCCCGCGAGATGTCATCGGCCGTTGGTAGCCCGGTATCACGTAGTAGTGTACGAATGTAGTTCATACGACGACGACCACCAGGTTTGAATGTTCCAGTCGGGTTCCCTATATGGCCTGTCGAACCATGCGGTCGATCCTCGGATCACAGCCACAACAACCCTCATGAGTCACACAATTTGTAATTTGGTACCGGCTGAGGTGTCGCCTGGTCAAACAAGGCCTCCGTCACGCTTGGGCATCTTCTGCGAGCGTGTCCCAAAGTCAGCTACAGGAGGTCGTCGTCGTCATCATCATTACTTTCATAACCAGTACCAGATTACAGTTATTGTACTGGTACTGGGTAAGGGTACCATTTCTGGACGCATCCCATGGACCAATGCGCATCCGTCCTCTAGGGTTGTGGACACTCAAATTTATGAACAGCCAGAATGTGTTGGAATTCAGATTCCAGCTGGATCAGCTGTTCTCCTGTTCTTAGCTGTGGACCACGCCTCTGGCTCATCATCTCGCATCTCAGAATGAGAGTGATTCCAGGTGGATCGTCTGTGTTTCTGTTCTTGGCCATGGATCTTGCCTCTGGCTCGTCTTGGCTGTGGACCTAATCCCCACCTGTCCCCCAGTCCTATTTGGATCAACTGTATTCAAATAGCTGTAGAGTTAGATAAGCTAATTCTTCTTTAATAGTCCTGGTAGATCGCTTGTCCGTCCTGGGAGAGGATCTTTCCTTCACTAAGGCTTCTTCTTTTTTTTTCTAAATCAGGTTTTTTTAGGAGTTTTTCCATACCAGGAAGAAGGGTCTAAGGGCAGCGATAACCAGTTTTTCCGAGTCTGTTTAGTTTAGCAATCAGCTAGTGTTTATATTTTATGACCGACTTTCTGTTTTTGTAAAATTACCGGCATGAAGCCCAATGAGGCAATTTTTTTGTGATATTGGACAATATAAATAAAATTGAATTGAAATGGCAAGCTGTCTGTACCACATCTTTGCCCAATGATAGTTGGGATAGGCTCCAGCAACCCGGTGAATCTGAAAGGGATAAAGCAAATTCAGAAATGGATGGACGAAGTCATAAACTCCCAGACTGCTAGGCTTTGGTGTGTTCAGGACAGAGATCCCCAAAAGCAGCAGAAAGGGCTGGTTAGCAGGTTGTTAGTTGCGGCTCCTGTGGGTTACCGGTACTGAAAGCAGGAAGTAAGACGTGGTTTTCTGAATTAGAAATCTAGGCTTGAGTCATGGAGGTTACTGTCTGCCTGCAGTCAAGCCTTAAAGACCTCCTCACAGAGACAAAAGGGAGGGAGAGAGTGCAGAACCGTAACAATATTATCCTTGCAGCTTCCGCCCTTTCGCACACTGACCTTCTTCTGGGTTTGGGCCTCAAAGTTTCAGCTGGAGAGTCTCTTTGGGAAATTCCTCCTGCGGAGGCAAATAATGTCACTGCAAAGTTAGAGCATGTGCACCTGTGAGTGCACGTGAGTGTGCACGTGCACACTTGAAAAACAGGCTCTTTGATGGCAGATGGGCAGGTGGCCAAGTCTGTGTTTGTATGTATAGGAGAGGGGACACTGTGAACTTTCTCAGATGATAGAAGTCTGGACAGAATAACAAACAATGTAAATCCTCTGGTATGACAGATGTCTCCTCTCGATAAATGCTTCTGCAGCTCTTTGTAGTTCCTGTTGTTATGCAGGCACCATTTATAGCCTCTGGGATTTTGACATTTTAACTTTAATTTGCTGGTGTTAAAAATGTTATCTCAGAAAAATGTTTTTGTTTCATGTTTCAGCGCTTTGGTCACAATGTGAAAAGTAACCCTCGAATTTCTCTCTTTTCCCGATCAAACACTTTCTCTGATACTCGTGTAAAATAAGAGCAGTTGTAGTTTTTTAGAGCATTCAGAAGATTTCTTAAAAATCAGCCAGTACATCCTGAAGTTATTCATTTGTCTTTCACTAACAGACCACAATACTTTCATTGTTCTCCTCAACAGTTGGAAGCAATGCCTCCTTAAGTCAACTCCTTTATGGAAGAAGCTTCTACCTTCAAGATTAGACAGACAAGCAGGCGGACGTACGGATAGATGGAGGGACGTACGAATTGGTAGAAGGAACGGTCGGATTAAGGAACGGACAAATGGAAGATGGAGGGGCAGACAGACCAACACATTCTCACTCCCAACTTGTTATATAGCTCTATTGTGGTTGTATGGTTTGGGCTTCTTTCCTTGTCCCCAATCCATGTTTTTTTGACGTGCTGTCTGATCCCATTAAATCAGGGATCCCCAATCCCTGGGTCACAGACCGGCACCAGTCTGAGGGCCGCTTGGTTATGGGCCACAGACGTAAAAAATGCAAACTGGTGTGCGGCCCTGGGGTTTGAGGACCCCTGATTTGATGGGAACAGGCAGCACGTCAAAAAACAACTAGTTGGGGACACCCAAAATGTCAAAAAGTGGCGCAGAAGAGAACCGAACTATACATTCATATATGAAGAGCTGGGAGTGAGAATGCATTGGACGAATAGATTTATGGATGGGAGGCTGAACGTACGGAGAGAGGAACAAATGGACACACAGAAGATGGATGAACAGACAGATGGATGGAGGGACAGACAAGTGGTGAGGCAGACATACAGATGGACATAGAGATGGATGAAGGGATGCACAGAGAAAGGGCTAACACATTCTCACTCCTAAGTCACCACATTTAGTCATTTGGCTAAGGCCCTGTCACTTTTTGACGTTTTGAGTGTCCCCCACCTTGACGTTTTTTGACGTACTGGGTTGGAAAGGGAAGGAGATGAACAGAGGAATCATTCTTTATTATTTATTATATCTAGTTCTCTTTCCTTCTGTTTGCTGCAGTGTGATTCACATGGTGTTCCTCTTTCCCACTCCGGGGGAGCAGGAGAGATTTTAGATTCCTTTTGGATCGTCGGTAGTCCTGCTCTTGGCCGTGGACCCCACCTCTGGCTCGTCATCTCTCATCTCAAAGTGGGAATGATTCCTGGTGCATCGTCTGTATTCCTGTTCTTGGCCGTGGACCTTGCCTCTGGCTTGTCTTGGCCGTAGACCATGCATCTGGCTCATCTTGGCCGTAGACCACGCCTCTGGCTCATCTTGGTCGAAGACCATGCCTGTGGCTTGTCTTGGCCGTGGACCACGTCTCTGGCTTTCTTGGCCGTAGACCACACTTCTGGCTCGTCTTGGCCGTGGACCACGCCTCTGGGATGTCGTGGCTGTGGACCTCACCTCCGGCTCATCTTGGCCATTGACCATGCCTCTGGCTAGTCTTGGCTGTGGACCTTGTCTCTGGCTTGTCTTGGCCGTGGACCTTGCCTCTGGCTCGTCTTGGCCGTGGACCACGCCTCTGGCTTATCTTGACTGTGGACCTTGCCTCTGGCTCATCTTGGCCATGGACCACGACTCTGGCTTGTCTTGGCTGTGGACCACGCCTCTGGCTTGTCTTGGCCGTGGACTACACCTCTGGCTTGTCTTGGCCGTGGACCACGCCTTGGGCTCATCATCTCACATCTCAGAGTGGGAGTGATTCCTGGTGGATCGTCTGTGCTCCTGTTCAAAACCATGGACCTTGCCTCTGGCTCGTCTTGGTCGTTGACCTCGCCTCTGGCTCATGATGGCCGTGGACCTGGCCTCTGGCTCGTCTTGGCTCTGGAACTCGCCCACACTTGTTCACAAGTCCTATTTGGCTGAACTCTATTCACAAACATAGTTGTAGCGTTAGTTAAGCTAATTCTTCTTTAATAGTTCTGGTAAATTGCCTGTACGTCCTGAGAGAGGATCTCTCCTTCATGTGGACATCTTAATGTTTCTTCTTTTTTCCTGAATCAGATTTTTATGAGTTTTTCCTTACAGGGAAGGAGGGTCTAAGGGTAGGGATATATTTTGTTTGATTATTTAAGTTTAGTAATCAGATATTGTTTATATTTATGACTGACCATCTGCTTCTGTAGAATTACTGGCATGAAGTCCAATGTGGTCATTTTTTGTGATATTGGACTATATAAATAGAATTTAATTGAATGAAGGGACAACTGGACAGACGTAGGAAGGAACATCAGGATGGATGGGAGGACAGATGAATGGATAGAGTGAACATGATCGTTTCCACCTCTTTCTGCCAACAAGCCTTTCCAGCTGTTTGTTCATTCTTGTTATCTTTTTGGAGATTGTTTTTACTTTTTAAAGTCTTCACAGAGTAAATGATTGTTCTATTTTTGGTCTGAATCTTTGGTTTTAATGTAATTACAGTGTGTAAGACAACGACCAAGTCCAACCAGTTGTTTTTATCACCTAGAAACTGACTCAAGCCTCCGCGCCCTCGAGCTTGTGTCACGTCTGGTCATTGTTGTCCAAAACACAACCACTACAAACCGTGTATGAATAATCCTGTCCTTTTATCCTGAAGGCAGTACAGTATCGAGTCTGTACTAGAATGCCTTCAGTCCATGAAGAGGCCTCTCACCAAGAGAAGCTCTCAGGTAATTGCATAACCGCATCATTTCCACAGCATCACTACTCATGAGTCATTGAGCCACATCACAGTGGTGCTCACACGATGGCTGCCGTCTATTCCCACATGATGAATGCACCAGTAGGTTGACCTTAATTAACTTTGACTGCAGCATCTTCCAACAGCGCTCAGCAAAACCAGCAGAAAGGGTTTACTGGTCTGTGATGAGTCGCTCTGCTAATTGCACATGTGTGGGGATGGCACAGAGGGGCTCGGGGGGGGTACAGGAGAGATACATCTGACTGCCATTACTATTGGAATCATTTTGTTCATATTCACCTTGTGTGAGTACAAAACTGCCTTCAAACGTCTCCCTTTAATGGTGGATTTACTCCCATTAATTGTTCTCTTTGTTACACTTTTGCCTGATTTCTGTGAAGTCACAAAGCTCCATTGTTTTCAGGAATTTGTTGAAAGCTGTTTGGAGGGATGTTCTACTCTGTGAATGAATGCAAAGTTAAAACACGGCATGTAGGAGAACTGTTACTGGCTGCTGCTTTTTAACAACAACTACAAATGTCATAAATCGTTGAAAAATTAGAAAACAAACCAGTTGATACACTGATTTATGAAACACAAAGTTAGTGTTTTACAGTACAGCTGTCATTGAATACATAAAAATATTTAAAAAAAAAACAAGGACAAAAACCCCCATTTTAAAGAGCTGCATGAAATACCTGCTTTAATAGCAGAAATCCTTCATTTTTTCACTGACTTCAGTTAATCGGACACAGTTGTGGCTTATAGAGGATTCTCAGAAAATCCTAATTATACGGATTCCTCCAGGATTGTTTTTATGAGATCAAAGTGAATTTTAAAAGAGTTTAGAAGCTACTATTCATAAACTTGTCCACCAAAATAATAATAAATCATTAAAAAACAACACAACATGCACTGAATAACAGAGTTTGTAGTTTTTTTTAATGATGTGAAACATTCAGTTAAAACTTTCTGGATCAGGACCTTCAGCTTTTATCTTTGGCTGTTTTGTAAAGTGTGGCATTTGAAAAAATACATAAATAAAACAAAAGTCTGCTCATATCATGTTCAGTCTGGAGTTCATCTTGTCTATTTGAGCTGTTAGTTCTATTATTTAGTTCCTCTGTTGCAAAGGTTTATGAATGTCATTAGTATTTTCCATAACCAAGTCTTCATGTCTGGTTTTTATGGTTCCCTCATGATGAGTTTTGGCAGAGGTCACCAGTGAGTCTTCTACAGAGGATTCTGCTTTAAAGGAGCCACATCATGAAAAATCCACTTTCTGGGCTTTTAAATATATTCTACTGTTCATTCTTCACTATAAAGAACCCCAAAGCCGTATTTTGATCTGTTCACGCATTTCTGAGTAATCCTCTAAAAACCTGCTCTCAACAGCAGCCCCTCCCATACCCACGAAAATGAGCGAGTCCTCACGTGCTGATGTCACAAGGTGAGAGCCGCCCCTTTTCTCCGCAAAGCTAGCGGTGATCAGCTAACTTGAAGAGCCCCACACCCCCGACTCGCGACGTGCACGTGCAAACGCCGGCTGTCTGTGTTG
This sequence comes from Oryzias melastigma, assembly GCF_002922805.2. Lineage (NCBI taxonomy): Eukaryota > Metazoa > Chordata > Actinopteri > Beloniformes > Adrianichthyidae > Oryzias > Oryzias melastigma. The sequence continues at coordinate 32,053,169 of NC_050516.1, forward strand.
TGATCCAGTTTAGCGATGGACAAGAAACCATTATTTGATTTAGCGTTCAAATTTCCTGCGGTGGCATCAAACAAAGAATATTCTGGAGAGGAATCTGCACGACATGTTGGAATGGATCCTGAACGTGTCCGAGAATGGAGCAAGCAGACGGGGATACTGGGAAGATGGCAGAAGAAAGGGAGCAGACTATTTCCTGGTGGAGAAAGGAAGAAGACTATTTCCTGGTGGAAAAAGGGAGCAGACTATTTTCTGGTGGTGAAATGGAGCAGATTATTACCTGGTGGGGAAACAGGAAAGACTATTTCATGCTGAATAAAGGGCACAGACTATTTCCTAGTGGAGAAAGGGAGAAGACTATTTCCTGGAAGAAAAGTGGCAAAGACTATTTCCTGGCAGTTGATGGGAGCAGACTATTTCATGCTGGGGAAAGGGAGCCGACTATTTCCTGGTAGATAAAAGGAACAGATTATTTCCTGATGGAGAGAGGAAGACGACTACAGTATTTCCTGGTGGATAACACTAGCGACAGATTAGAACTGGTTTGAGCATGGATTACTGAGCACAGACGTAAAGGTGCACGTGTCTCCAGGAAAATGATCCACATTGAAGCAAAAGGGATTTTTTAAACAGAGACTAATGATGCTTCAAAAAAGGGGAAAAAAACACTCATAGCCAGTGAACAATGTTCTCATCATCTCTAATAATCCTGAAATCTTCATCTGGTGTTGTCTGTATTTTCTGACCAAATTCTGCAAAATGAACCCGTTAGCCATCTCCATTCAGTCTGTGCCAAATTGTGGAGATAAACTTCTGTGCTACACAGTAGGTACATTAATATTCTTAATGTATATATATATATATATATATATATTTGTGGGTAACATGCCAACGAGGCCAGCTCTCGGATGATGTCATGAGATGGGCGGTACCCTCAAGGATCGAAAGGCGGAGCCTCAGAGATTGAGTCATTTTACTTCTGTGTACTTAATAAAAATAATGAATGTTTCATAAACAATTCTGTTTTTTAGTGTTCCAAAGCTAACATATATATATATATATATATATATATATATATATATATATATACATATATATGGATATAGTTAATGCCTTAAGAAAAGCATGGTAGAGCCCCATTAAAGCTGCAGGACAGGTGAGGCAGTGGAATGAGTCCTAAAGTTCACGATTGATCATCTAACATGAAAACAGAAACATCAAAAGGACAAATGTCTACTTAGTAACATATAATGGTTTCAATGTGTCATATGCAAATAAGCTATTATGTCTATTTGGGATTAAGAGTAACGATGACCTTATTGGCAACTGAGTATGTGTGCATTTTCCAACCAATTTTATGACTAATTGTTTAATATAACTCTCTATATGGGTGTCTATTTCTGTCTTATTTGTACTTTGATTGGTTGCTTGAAATAAACAATTTCCAAATGCAAATTCTTCATGCAGTTGGTGGCTTTACTTCTTCAGTGACCTGTAGCATCTTGTAGCATCTCAGTCTCTGCACAGGGAAGCCAAACCTGCTGGATCCGCCTGGAAGCAGAGCTGGGAGTCTGAATGATGAATTAAGTCTGACAGGACATGAATCTGTGCTGCAAAATCAGATGCAGCTCTGAATCCTAAAAAAATCCTCACCCTTTATTAATATTCAGCATCCTGAAAATAAACCTGGAAGAAGCTTCTGCCGTTCAACCAAACAAGGCGCGATCATCCTCATCAATGAAGGAGGGGAGAAAATCAAAATAAGAGAGAGACATCCCTGGAGCAGCGTGACATCCAAACGCGCTATGACCTAGAAATGGCGCGCGCGCTGCATGCCCGTCGTGCGTGCGTAAGCAGCGGCACATGGCCTTGCCTGCTGTTTACGTCGCCGATTGCGTGTCAGGAGAGGACACTCCAATTGGATCGTGTTTAATAAGTGGTTTCATTTTTTTTGCAAGCAATTAAAGGGGACGCGGGTGCACAGATTAAATAAATGCGCGGTTCGCGCGGGAGTCCTTGATCAGCGCGCGCCTGAATCAAAACCGCAACAAAAAGCACATTCAATTAAAACGCATTTTTTGTTCTTATTTGTTAAAATAAATACAAAAAAGGGTGTATATATGTTTTTTTTCATCCATCCAGTGCTGGGCATCGGTACAAATGCGCGTGCCAATCTCGCGCCCCATGCGCGTTCTGGCTTGAAGAGAGAGAACACTTAGTTCGTTTGAGTCCGGCTGTGCGTACAGGAGGCGGAACCGAACACTTCACATCCCACTTTTGAGAGGATTACTAGGACAATCCGGTGGGAGACACACATGACAGTGAGACAGGCGGGAGGAAAGGCGGTGAGACGAGCAGCGGGACAGACAGAGGAAGAGGAGGCAGCGCAGACCGGCGTCGAGACGTTTGGAGTTGCTCCCTGGAGAGACTGGCACCTCGCGGGTAAGGCGCGGGGACGCTCGTGATGCTGAACTTGTTGGCACGCGGCCGTCTCTGATGACACTAACTGTCCGTGCAAAGTTAAACTTCAGTCAGGATGGAGGATGAGGATGAAGATGATGATGCAAAGATGGTGTCCTTGATCTTTCAGTAGATTTAAGGCCCTCTTTAGACTACAGAATCTCTTGATTCCTTTAGATTTATCTGACAATCTGCAGGATTAATTGGTTCAAAAATATATGATGACCACCAGGCTCTTTGTCTGGATCAGCTGCTGAGAACTTCATTTAACATGCTATAAACTCCCCTCTGATCATTATTTTCTCCACATCACAGGATGTGATGCACTTTAATGAGTGACAAGCTCTGATTTTACAGCTTTCTCTATTGAAACGGCTGTGACATGTTGAGAGGAAACCACAGCTGGCTCCCACCGCCTCACAGTGTGGTGACAGGTGCCATCTATACCTAGGGGGAAAATTCACACGTTCAGTTCACTGAGTTTCTTTAAAAAAAAGGGGTTATCATATCTAAATTTGTTAAAGTCTTTTAAATCCACATTGTTTCCACTCATTAGAATGTATTAGATGTATTAGATGCTTTAGATCAGGTGTCTCAAACTGGCGTTAGTTAATTATTAGTCCTTTATTTTGAACAATAAATAGAAAATGATAAAAAAAAACAAAAGAAAAATGTTATATAAATTATGAATGAAAATAAATGACCTCAATACACATAGGTTTATTTTTTTTAATCTACCCCCTTACAATATATCTTAAATATGTGCAGTATAATCTATATCAAAGTCGCTACATCACAGTTGCTAGCACCGTTAGCTCCCGTCGTTTCACAGAAGATATTGATTAGTAGTTCATAGACATGAACAGATGTTCATTAAACTTGTTCAGTAGACATAGACAATGGACCAAAGATACCAGGGGTCTGAAACTGGCGGGCCGCGGGCCATTTGTGGCGCCCACGTCGATATTTTGTGGCCTCTGCCCTTCTGGTTGTCAGAAAAGTCCTTAGCAAAAGTTGCTAGCGTCATTAGCTCATGTCGTTTCACAGAAAATATTGCTTAGTAGTTCATAGACATGAACAAATGTTCAATAAACTTGTTCAGTAGATATAGACAATGGACCAAAGACATAGATCAGGGGTCTCAAACTTGCGGCCCGCGGGCCATTTGTGGCCCTCGAGTTGATATTTTCTGGCCCCCGCCTTAATATGAAAGTTCTATGTCTACTAATCGATATCTTCTGCATGTCCACACTTCTTTGATGAAAGCTTTTGTATTTGCTTTGTGATGTTTCAGTCAAAAATGTTGCATTTTCTATTGTCGCTGGATCTGGTCGTCAGAAAAGTCCTTAGCAACAGTTGCTAGCGTCGTTAGCTTCTGTCGTTTCACAGAAGAAATTGTTTAGTAATTCATAGACATGAACAAATGTTCAATAAACTTGTTCAGTAGATATAGACAATGGACCAAAGATATAGACCAGGGGTCTGAAACTGGCGGCCCGTGGGCCATTTGCGGCCCCCGAGTCGATTTTTTTGTGGCCCCTGTCTTCAAAGGTCGTCAGAAAAGTCCTTAGCAACAGTTGCTAGCGTCGTTAGCTCATGTCATTTCACAGAAGATATTGCTTAGCAGTAAATAGACATGAACAAATGTTCAATAAACTTCTTCAGTAGACATAAACAATGGACCAAAGATACAGACAGTGGACTAGAAAGACATAATTTTGGCACAAATGGAACCCCATACAGCCAGACTCTGCCTTCAGTGGCCCCGAAGTAAATGGAGTTTGAGACTCCTGCTTTAGATGAATTAAAATAATTTGATGAAGTCTGCAGACTTTGCAGACTGCAGGTGAAACTGCTGCACTATAAAGTGCGGTTCTGACCTGCTTGCACTCACTGACTCGATCTCCCGGTCAACCTCAGGGGCTGAATGTTGTGTAAAAGGACGCATGCAGCCTGGAGTGGCTAATCTTTTGATCTGGTGTGTTAATAAAACCTCTGGTCTGCCGTTTTCTGATTGTTTTCTGGCGCGTGTAAGAAAGCTTGTGTGTGATCATGCATTTCGATACTTTGCACAAATAGCATTCATTAACAACCATGCATGATTGTAATGTTTGCAATAATAAAATCCAAAACTTTCCTCACTCTTGTCCCATTTAGAAGTTTGTGAAAACGTTGAGTCCTTCTTCTGTCCTTTCTTGAAGAGAACAAATATGGACTTGCAGAGACATTTGTCCTCAAGGACTTCTTTAAATCCTGCAGGAATTTTCATTTGGTGCTCCTAAATGAAAGGAAAACATGAAGGGATTTGTCAGAATTAGGTTGTGTCTGAAAGATGCTGGCAATCTGTTTGTTTCATTACAGCAGGACAGGACTTGAGCCACTGTCTAGTCTTCAGGTTTACGTGGATTTTATATTTATCTTTGCAAAAAAACAAAAGGTAGAGCTTCCTGGCGTAGTTGGAATAGAGATTTTTGCATGTTAGCCCTCGGTCAGTTTCATTTGTGCTCCCTACGATCAGACAGATGGAAACAGCATGTAGGTCATGTCTTGTGATGCATTTTGAATGTTCCTGGTGGGAACCAATGGAGCGATAGTCTTAAAATTGAACACCTTAACACTTCTTTTATAGTCTCCATTCAATGCTTTCATTAAAATACATGTGAAGCATCACATTCACTCTTTTTTTAATTACCACAGATTAATTTAAAACTCAGAATCTGAAGACATGCTTAAGGATGTCACAGATCGGTTTCAGATTTAATAAGTTCACATTATTTCAGTGTCAGTCTGCCGGATCAGAGTGGAAAAAAATATCCTCTAATCCTCATGTGTCAGTCAAGGCCCGGGGGCCGGATCCGGCCCTCCAGATCATTTTATTTTATTGTTATTAATGACCCGATGTTGACTTCTGCGTATTTCTTACTTCTATTATTTTGACAAAATATATTTTTATGGAGAGTAAAATATTGAAAGTTATTTAAGGTGTAAGTTGATTTATTCTGGAATAATATTCCTGCTGTTTTATTATTCATAATAATGTAAAAAAGTTACAGTTTAGAAATTTTAAAATTGTCATTCTGCTAGTTTTTTGGGCTATTTTGGAGTAATATTTCAGCTGCATGCTAGCTGTTTTTTCTAACCTATGCTTTTTTAGGCTAATTTTGCATTTAGTTAAAATTTTAGCTGGCTTTTAGCTTAAGTGTTTTAAGATATCAGCTTTAGTGTTTTCAGCTATCAGCTTTAGCATTTTCAGCTATCACCTTCAGCGTTTTCAGCTATTGGCTTTAGTTTAGCTATCGACTTTAGCGTTTCTAGCAATCAACTTTAGTGTTTTCAGCTATTAACTTCAGCGTTTTCAGCTATCAACTTCACCGTTTTCAGCTATCAACTTCACCGTTTTCAGCTATCAACTTCACCGTTTTCAGCTATCAACCTAGGCGTTTCTAGCTATCAGCTTTAGAGTCCTCAGCTATCAGCTGTAGTGTTTTCAGCTATACCTTCACTGTTTTAAGCTATCAACTTCAGCGTTTTCAGCTATAACTTCACTGCTATCAGCTTTAGAGTCCTCAGCTATCAGCTGTAGTGTTTTCAGCTGTTAGCTTAACCGTTTTCAGCTATCAACTTCAGCGTTTTCGGCTATCAGCTTTAGCGTTTCCAGCTATCAACTTCAGCATTTCTAGCTATCAGCTTCAGAGTCTTCAGCTATCACCTTTAGTGTTTTCAGCTATAACTTTACTGTTTTAAGCTATCAACTTCAGCGTTTTCAGCTATCAACTTAAGTGTTTTCAGCTATACCTTCACTGTTTTAAGCTATCAACTTCAGCGTTTTCAGCTATAACTTCACTATTTTAAGCTATCAACTTCAGTGTTTTCAGCTATCAACTTCAGTGTTTTCAGCTATCAACCTAAGCGTTTTTAGCTATCAATTTCAGCGTTTTCAGCTATCAACTTCAGGGTTTTCAGCTATCAACCTAAGCGTTTTTAGCTATCAATTTCAGTGTTTTCAGCTGTCAGCTTTAGCGGTTTCAGCTATCAACCTTAGCGTTTTCAGCTATTAACTTCAGCCTTTTTAGCTATCAATTTCAGCATCTCCATCAATCAGCACTAGCATCTTCAGTGGCCAAGTTCAGCTTACAGCATTCACACTAGCATTAATTGTAGGTAATGCTAAATAAACTAGTTTATAATTATGTTAAAAAGTTACCGTTTTAAAGTTTTAAAAATGTAGTTTTAGTGTTCAATAAATGTTTATCCTGTTTGGCCCCCGACCTAAGGTGTGTTTTGTATTCTGGCCCCTTGTGCGATTGAGTTTGACACCCTGCTCTCACTGCTGAACTGTTCGGGGCTTAGAAGCAGGTTTCTTGTGACTTTGTTGTGAGAAGATTATTTGAAAAGAATTGAGGCCTGCAGTGAAATTGCAAAATTGTGTAACATACAGGGAATAAAAGTACAGGGGAAAGCAGTCATTTATTTCAAAGTTCACTTCCAAAGGACTAAAATTTGCTTTGTCGGATCTTAGCATCCGTCAAACTGAAGAAACTCCAAAGTTGAAAAAAAAAACTTCAAAAAGAGCAATTTTCATTCATGGTTGGCCTTTGTTCTCTTTGTTCTATGAAGACTTTGTTACATTGATCTACTTAAACTGGAGGCCTGCTTGGCTCAGAGGTTCTCTGTCAGGTTGGGATTTGCCGTGCGGCGGCGCCGAGGCATGTGACGGCGTCCGCACCACAATGTCCACGGCGGTGACCACACACTGCGTGAGTTGTACCTCCAGCTGAATGAATGCGACCGTCCTCCTGATGCACGTTCTTCCCTCACTTCCATCCCCACGTGATGAGGAGGAGAACAGGAGAGTGAGGAGCAGCAGGAGCTCACAGAAGAGCGTGGTACTTTGTTTGGGGTCACATGATGGGGGGGGGCTGGCACTGAACGACATGCTGATGAGGATTGATTGTTTGGATGAAAATCTGTTTTTTAATGTTTTATTCTCAATATTGTCCATGTAAGAAAGACCCTATAAATACAAACTAAACTAAACTGTTTAAACATCGTAAAAGACGTAAAAACCAAATCTAACTTTATTTGAAGAACACTTTTCGACTCATGGACATGGTACGGTCTAAAGTCAGCTGCACTTCCTGAAGGAACGTGGATTTCATAAACTAAAGAGTCAAAATGTTACTGTTCTATATAAATCTGGGCACTCAGTCTAACGTCATAGGGTTAAATAAAGAAAATAACACGTAAATCAAGGCTACATTGATAAACGTGTGTAATTAAAGGGTCCATACCATGAAAAAAAATAACTTTTTGAGCTTTTAAGTGTTTTCTATTGTTCATTATTCACTATAAAAAAACTCCAAAGTGGCATTTCTGAGTAATCCTCTAAAAACCTGCTCTCTCAGTATCAGCCCCCCCCATACCCACGAAAACGAGCGTGTCCTCACATGCTGACATCACAAGTTGAGAAACGCCCCCTCCAGGAAGAATCTGCTCCACCAGGCTAACACAAACACTTTCTCCATGAAGCTAGCGGTGATTCGATGTGATGTAGCGTTCAAACTTTGTAAAGAAACGTTTGGTGAGGAATCTGCACGACATCTTGGGATGGATCCTGAGCAGACTATTTCCTGGTGGAGAAAGGGAGCAGTCTACTTCCTGGTGGAGAAAGGGAGCAGACTATATCCTGATGGATAAAGGGAGCAGTCTACTTCCTGGTGGAGAAATGGAGTAGACTATTAACTGATGGAGAAAGGGAACAGACTATTTCCTGGTTGTGAAATGGAGTAGACTATTACCTGATGGATAAAGGAAGCAGACCATTTCATGGTGGAAAGAGTGAGCGACAAATTGTGAGATCTGTTTTTAACATGGATTATTGAGCAAAGGCAGAAAGATACTCATCAAAAAGATTTTTGATACAGAGATTAATGATGCTTCAAAGAAAACAGAAACGTTCACAGCCAGTGCGAATCAGAACAATGTTCTCATCATTTTAATAGATCCTGAAATCTTCATCTGGTGTTGTCTGCAATTTTTTTACAGAATTTCATCACAAAATGAACCCATTAGCCATCAGAATTCTGTCTGTGCCAATTTTTGGGAATAAACGCCTGGGATACACAGTATATACATCAAAAATGTTTTTTAAATTAGTTGATGTACCACATCTGGTACCGGTTCGAGTCCAGTATCGTGTCTAGTACCGCATCTGATGCCAGGTTAGGGTACCAGTACGCTTGCGTCACAGTACTGGACCGGTTCCAGTTCGCGGCCCGGAAGTTTGCGATCTATGATTTTGGGGACAGCCAGCACATCAAAAAACAACACGTTGGGGACACTCAAAACATCAAAAAGTAACGTGGAGGGGTCCTTAGCCAAACGTCAATACGTGACGACTTGGGAGTGAGAATGTGTGTGTTTGAGTCGGTGATTTGGACTGGGACTGAAAAGCACTTTGAGCCTTAATAAAACAGAAAACCGCTACACATTCATACACATTTACTATTTTAGTATTATCTAGCAGATCATTGCGCACACATAATGTCTCTGAGATGTTTTATCTTTGACTCTTTCATTTTCTTTGGTTTGATTCCTCAATGTTTTAAACAAGACATTTTCTTATGTTTTAGTTTATGTTTTAGCCTTTAAAAATATTTTTACTGGATTTTACATCCAGTTCTAGTCTCATGTTTTCTCTATTTTATTGGCAACTCCATCTTAAACTAGTCTTATGGAAGAAATATGGTAGAATAAACCGTATAATGCAGGTGTATTACAGGTTTAGGACCCAGTCATTGAAAACCTGTCAACTTTAGTCATTTTTATAAATAATTATTTACTGCAGAGAGACTATAGACACAATTAGGATTAGAATACAAGATCAGAAAGCAAAGAATACCTAGTTCTTTACATATTTGTCAAATAGTTCCTCTTCACAAGTTTAAGTTGAGTTTTCTCAGACTGGCGGTTTGCACTAAGATCCCAATCTCACCTCTTTTCGTGCGTCTGAAATCTGATTTCACTTGGAGAACAGCTTTATCATGGGAGCATCGAGGACTCATCCCTCTACTTTCTAATCGTTGAATAAAAAATGATCTGTTGAGTCAGTTGCTAAGCTGTGATCACATTAGTCAGCACTTTGCTTTTACAAAACAGACAATTCAATCTATTTCCGCAGAAGCTGTCAAACATTTGAAGATGCTCATCAAACGTTTCTCTCCTTATTCACATCAGAAATGCATTAAATAGTTTCTGCTTAAATATCTGCCTGAGTTTGATGTTACTCAACACTGTCACTACTGAGTCCTGGATTATGCACATGAGCATATTTTTGACCTAATCTCACATAATCTGTGTTGGATTTGTAGTTTTGGAATGCTCGCATAAAAAAAATAATATTCATGTTCTAAGGGTTAAGTTATGTTAACATTTCCTCTCATCCTGAATCTGAGGGCTTTGAATTTTTATGCAAACTCTTCTGGGTGGTCCTATTATCATAACTACACCTGACTGACTGAATGATGTAACACAAACATAATCATTTCCTCTGTTGTATTACTCAGAATATTCTCAGAAACACACAGACTGGAATCCCCGTCTTCTTTTGAAATACGGTGTGCATGTAAACATGGTCACCAACTCCACGCCTGAGCCGGACGCTGGTGTTTAGCTAACGTTTTCTCAGGTTTCTCTGTGTTTTTGTTTCTTTTGTTGAAGCTCTTCTCGTTTGTTTTGGCCTAAATTCTAGTTTTATCCTTTGATTGCACGACCACTGTTTACTTTCTACCAGCTGTCTATGTTCACCTAACAAATGCATCACATTTATAATTATTTTCTGCAGCAGATCTTCACCTTTAATTGGTGTTATGCCCTTCTAAATGTCGTTTTGTCTTTAGTCGTGTTTGTTTTGATTTTCTGGAGTGTACGTTTTTTGAAAGAAATCATAATTTAATGTAGATTAGGCTCCCGTTGATAAGAACTCATTGTCCCGGTGCTGCGTGTGTTCCTTTAGCATTGTTGTATAAAAGTGGCAACAGCCCCTCCCCCATTTAAAAAGCCCCTTACAGTTGTAATGATTACAAAGAACTGAGCAGTATTTGGAACCTTGGATAATTATTTTTTTTTCCAATGAAATTGTCATTTCAGGGTCACTGGTTTATGTGACCTATTGTGTAGCTTTGTGACAGTATTAAAAAATTAAAGCCGCGAGTGGCGTTGGATGGCCTGCAGTCGCTACCCGCCTTCTACCTCGCTGCCCGCCCATACGCAGCTTCGCCGCCCTCGACGTCAACAATTGACCCAAGCTCACTTCCTAAGCAGCGACTATGCACCCCTAAATCCCCCCCCCCCCTTCTCTCTCTGTATACCTGGTCTGAGATGTATGTGGGAAATTTATTGCAAAAGCACTTTTTTCAAAATGGTGCCTTTTCTGTTGGTTATATCTCCATAGCAACCATTTTGTGTTTTGTTCGCCTGCGGTCACCAAACAGATTGAAGTTAGTTTCATAAGAATCAGCAAAAATAATTTTTGGATTTCCAAAAAAATTCAAGATGGCGGCCTCTTCCCAAGGTCAAAGGTCGCTGAAACTTCTGGGGTGGTTAAAGATTCCAGCTGGTGTTAAGTTTCATGAAAATCGGATGATCAAAAGTTTTGTTTTCCCATATTGTTGGAAAACGGGAAAATTGCCAAATCTCAGATTTTGCCACAAGATGGCCCCCATAATAATCGTGTGGCCATCCCATAATGATTCCAAATGTCCCTGGGGTTATCCCCGACGCGTGTCATTGGCTTTCGTTTGCGTATTTTGAAATATTTTTATTGGCTGCATCGTCAATTTTGGCCCCATTCATTTTTTTTGGCGGGAATGCTCGCCATGATGTCATCGTTTGGGGGGGGGTTGTCGTTCATTCTAAAAAAAAAATTTGTACCATTTTCCCTAGGTTTGTGGAAATTTTGGGGACTTCTTGAGTATGTGGTGGGGGTCAAATTTTTCATTAAAGAGGCAGTAAGAAAGAAAAATAATAAAAATATAAAAAATCAGAAATAATATAGAGGTTTGTGTGTGTCCGTGTGTGTGTTTTGTGTTCGGCTATACACTGGTTATGTCTGTGTGGGCTTAGGCCTGTCCTTTGAGGCCTTTCTGAGGCTTTTGACTTTATTTCACTTTTTTGCAAAAACAATATGGTCCTTGCAGTCAGTAAACTGCTGCTGCGACAATAATAATACAGAAAATGTGCTTAAAATGTAGCAGAAATAGTCAATTTGTAAAAGTACCACTAAGTGAAAACACAGACATAAACACTTCATCAAAGAAGGTGCAAGACTGGCAGATTTCTTGACAGCCACTGAATAGGGCAGTTTTCTGTGACCCGCTACTTTTGCCCGCTCTACAGCCTTGACACAGCAACACACACACACAATTTTGTCGTTAAGTGGCTCTCATAGGGACTTTGAAAATAACCTGGAGGGGGGGGGGGGTGTCTACACACTGTTCTGGACCTATCAGAACGGGTTTGCCTGCAAGGACCTCAACTCAGGTCCCCACCGTGCGACAAGTCCCCACGTGTATGTGTTCAGTCAGGTGGAAGTCCTTATGAGGCAGCAAAAACGAACACACACACACACACACACATAGAGTCTAAGAAAACCAAAAAATACTCAAGCTAGATTAAACATTTGAGCTTCTTCAATTTTGAGAAAATAAATTCAGCCACTTTCGTTTTCCTGGATAGTTTTACTGTGACAGTCAGCTGAACAGGTAAGAACGCAGATGCAGGTAAAACAAAGGGCATAACAACAATTCTTTAACAAAAAGATCTCACCACACATAGAAGGGAAAAAGGGCAAAAATAATAGCCTTAAAGTACATAGACAGAAGGTGATGCAACACGAAACTGAGAGTTTACTAAATACTGTGTCAGTAAAATGCAGGCAGGTGTGACTGTTTAACGGGATCCACAGGTGAATGAGCGGAGTCTCTGTCAGCGTGCACAGAAACACAAGAAAAGACAACAGTTATGTCTGAATACTTTTACTACACAGTATCTAGAGCGTTCGCCATTATTTAGTGCTGTTCAAATCTATAGTTCCACAATCCAGGGCCCTAGAAATTTCCCAGAAGTCCTTGTGAAAAAACAATGTGCATCAATACTAGCTATTAGTGAATATAGACCATGATGCATTGCGGTTGAACAATTTTTGAAAAATAAAGTGTTTAAATGTAATTTTTTTTGTCAAATATCCACATTTTCATTGGAGTCATGAATGGAAGTGAAATCTTTGTATTGATTAGATTTTTAGGCCCAATCTGAATTCTTCCCTTCTCCCTTCCTCTCCATTTGATGTGGAGTTTAAGTGTAATTGTGTCCAGGAAATGTATGTTTTAAATCTGATCCTCTAAACAGAGTGAAATAAAGCTCTGAGAAGCGCTTTTCTTCATGTGGGTGTGCTCTATAGTCTAAACAAGTTTCTAGAAGTTCGTGATTAAAGTGGGAGTTAAGACAAAGACTTCGTCCAATTCCATCACTATACTGCTTAGTGCATGAATGAGGTGTTTAACATTTTTCAGGGTGTTCAAATCTACAAATCTAATCCAGTGACTCAGAAATTTCCCAGAAGTCTCTGTAAAAAAAAAAAATGTGTGCCTTGATAGTCACTCAACTGGCATTTGAACAAATTTGTCATAAGAAAAAATGTAGGTCGCCATTCTTCGGCTTTTGTTGTTGTGTTGTGGCTTTTGTCATCATTTTGTCAGCTTTTGTCGTTGTGCTTCAGCTTATGTTGTTGTGTTGTGGCTTTTGTCATCAATTTGTAAGCATTTGTCATTGCGCTTCAGCGTTTGTTGTTGTGCTTTATTTTTTTTGTTATGTTGTGGCTTTTGTCATTTTGTCAGCTTATGTCACTGTGCTTTGGCTTTTGTCGTTGTGCTTCAGCTTTTGTCGTCATTTTGTCGGCTTTTGTCATTGTGCTTTGGCTTTTGTCGTTGTGCTTCAGCTTTTGTCGTTGTGCTTCAGCTTTTGTTGTTTTGTTGTGGCTTTTGTCATAATTTTGTCAGCTTTTGTTTTTGTGCTTCGGCTTTTGTTGTTGTGCTTTGGCTTATGTCGTTGTGCTTCAGCTTTTGTTGTTGTGCTTCGGCATTTGTCGTGTGCTTCGGCTTTTGTTGTTTTGCTTCGGCTTATGTCGTTGTGCTTCAGCTTGTGTCGTTGTGCTTCGGCTTGTGTCGTTGTGCTTCAGCTTTTGTCGTTGTGCTTCGGCTTTTGTTGTTGTGCTTTGGATTTTGTTGTTGTGCTTCGGCGTTTGTTGTGGAGTTGTGGCCTTTTTCTCGTGCTTTTGCTTTTGTCTTTGTGCTTCGGCTTTTGTGTTTGTACTTCTGTTTTTATTGTCATGTTGTGGTTTTTGTCATTATGTTGTGGTTTTTGTTGTCATTTTGTGGCTTTTTTCTTTGTGCTTCCGTTTTTGTCGTTGTGCTTCGACATTTGTCGTGGTTTTCATGTATGTGATCCGTGTCGGTCATCATACTCTCACTGTTTATAATGGAATGACCGTGTGTTCTATAGCCGTTTGGATTAAACGCCTCCTTTAGTCCTTTAGTCCTTTTGGTCCTTTTGGTCCTTTGCCGTGCTCTGCAGGAGATGCTTTATATCTCCTGTTGATGGGGGGAGTGTGTGTGTGTGTGTGTGTGTGGTGGCGGTGGGGGGGTTAGAGTTGAGCCAGAGTGACAGGAAGTGTTGAGTAAATCTATAAATAACTCTCATTTACAGTGAGTCATCAGGCTGGTGCTTCCATAGAGGCAGTTCAGGAGACACTGAAGAACATTCAGCTGAACATCACACCTTTCTATCATCTGGATCTGCACTAATGTATGTCTGGGGGGGCCCATCCTTCCTCACCATGAGCCACTTTCCTTCTTCAGAATCTGCTGGAATTATCCTCCTAACGGTTTAAAAGTTACAGTATGTTAAAGATTTTGTGTTTAAGCGTCAGCGGCGGCGCCTCAGGGGTTAAAGGGTTAAATGTTCTGAGGTTAGGAGAATCATAGGATCTCTTTTAAGTACATATTTAATTTTTTTAAACCTCATTACCATCATGAACTCCAAGGTCAACTGTTGCATCGCTGCTTTGAAAATGAAAGCCTTCAGAAGAGACTATACCTGTAAATATCCACTTCCTGTGGATATTTACAGGCATAAAGTGAGATGTAAACGTCACAATCTCTGACTTAAGAACCCCACAGCAGCTCATAGGCAGGAATCCAGGAGAAGAGCAGCGTTTCACGTTAATCTCATCTTCGCTGCTGGCCAATCACAGCTGTGCTTATACTCAGATGGGAGGACGACTCTGTGTGACGAGATTCTGATGACTGACCTGAAAACAGGAACCAAGATTTTACTCTCATATGAATGTTAAATCATTGAATTTCACTCCAACAGAAATTCATATCTTCAGATTTATTAGATTGAGTTATGAAGAGGATTTGGGTATTTGGTTATGTTTAGTTTTCACTTCCTCCTGATTAAACATTCCAGGATTTCTCTTATATTATTTTTTAGATTCTCATAATAACATTTATTGTCATCATGTTTGGTTTTATTAAACTTTTAAGGTTTGAATTGAGTTTATTTACATAATTTGACTTGTCATCGGCTTTTCTTCTCTTTCCTTGAATCCTATCACTGTAACAAACAAATTCCCGTGTAATTCATTTATGCCAGTTAGAGGAAAAGAAAGCTTAAATGTCTTGATGAGGAGAAATCTAAAAGCCAAAAACATCCCAGACTACTGTGAAAAGACAGGTGACGCTTTAAAATGGGAGATTCATTATTTAATTTCTAAAAATCTCAATTTAGATTAAGAATAAACTGTTTTTTTAAAGAATTGAAATACATTACATCATCCGGCCTAATAAGAAAAAACAACGAAATAGTGGATGTTTTACAAGATTCTTACCTTGTCATCATGTCCAATAATCTGAGACATCATAATTCATATTTATTAATAATTGAAAGATTTACCTAGAAATTCCACAAAATGGTACAACAAGATTAACAGAAACAACCAATGTGCTTTAAATATGATTTGATGATGGATGGAGGGATGGATGGATGGATGGATGGATGGATGGATGGAGGGATGGATGGATGGATGGATGGATGGATGGATGGATGGAGGGATGGATGGATGGATGGATGGTGGCACCCCTAATCTCACAATGCTGATAATGTAACCTCTGTGCAATTAATTCAATTCAATTTATTTCTATAGCCCAATATCACAGTAGAATTGCCTCATTGGGCTTCATTCAAGTCATTTTACAGAAGCAGAAAGTGGATCATAAAGTATAAACAATAGCTAATTGCTAACCTAAACAGACTAAATAAAACTGGTTATCCCTGTTCTTAGACCCTCCCTCCCGGTAAGGAAAAACTCCTAAAAAGCAGCTGTTTTGTAGGACTTTTGTATTTGGAAAAAGTGAGAAAAGAAGTCTACTGAAATCTGGAAATACCTTGAACCTGTTAACAAAAATTGGTGTTACTTCTGCCTAAATATTTGATGACTCTCCCTTTTCCTAGAAGTTTCTGGGAATGTGTTTTTTTTTTTTATCTCATTCGTCCACCTGTGGGTTGCGGTTTATCAGATCCTCTCATATCCTGCTTGATGCAGTTATTGTCCTGAACCAATAAAACTGAACGGCAGTTTCCTGATGTGGCTTATTCTAATCTGGAAAGTCATAAAGACTCTTGGTTATTTATTAACACGAAAATATCATTAGATATAGAACATGAGGCCCAGAATGAACTTGTTTTATGATCCTATAAATTTATACTTGGCTCATGTTTAATGCATTTTTAACTGGAAAAGTTGGATTATCTGCAATAATGCTAGTGTAAATACTTTTTGCTCAGTCGCTGAAGACGATTAAGCTTTTATCTGAAAATGGTGACGCAATTTACTTTAACTGTTGAAGGGATTTGCTGAAAATGCAAAACTGTTTGTTAAATGTTAAATTTGCTAAAAAACTGGAAATTTTGGTAAAGAACTATGAAAGAGTGCTCAAGTTCACCTACATTTCTGAAACATTTGTTTTTAACTTGATTAAAAATCCCTAATACATGCTAATTTTGCAAAAAATATTTAGTGTGTTGCTAAGATATGACCTAAACTCCAAATTAGCAAAAAAACTTTAGCAGTTGGCAAATTACCCCCCCCCCAAATAAAAACAAAACAACTAGCTCGTTGCTTAAATACTTGCTAAACTCCAAAATATCCTAAAATTCCCCAATAAAGTAAATAAGTCAAAAACCTTAGCATGTTGCTAAAATAGAAGCTAAACTCCAAATTAGCCTAAAATTCCTCAGTAAACTAAATTATTCAAAAACATTAGCCTGTTGGTAAAATAGAAGCTAAACTCTAAATTAGCCTAAAATCACAATGATAACAAAGTATCCAAAAACGTTAGCATGTTGCTAAAATATTAGCTACACTCCAAATTAGCCCAAAAAAATCTTAGTAGTTGCCAAATTAGCGAGAAAAAAATAGCTCATTGCTTAAATACTTGCTAAACTCGAAAATAACCTAAAATTCCTCAGAAAAGTAAATTAGTCAAAAACCTTAGCATGTTGCTAAAATATGAGCTACAATCAAAATTATCCCAATATAACCTTTGTAGATGCCAAATTATCCCAAATAAGCTAGCTTGTTGCTAAAATATCAGCTAAACTCCAAATTAGCCTAAAATTCCTCAGTAAACTAAATTATTCAAAAACGTTAGCCTGTTGGTAAAATAGAAGCTAAACTCTAAATTAGCCTAAAATCCCAATGGATAGCAAAGTATCCAAAAACGTTAGCATGTTGCTAAAATTTTAGCTAAACTCCAAATTAGCCCAATAAAACCTTAGAAGATGCTAAATTAGCATAAATAGGCTAGCTTGTTGCTTAGTTAGCTAAACTCCAAAATAGCCTAAAATTCCTCAGTAAACTAAATGGGTAAAAAACGTTAGCCTGTTGCTAAAATAGAAGCTAAACTCTAAATTAGCCTAAAAACCCCTGTAGATAACAAATTAGCAAAACGTTGGTGTGTTGCTAAAATATTAGCTAAATTCCAATTGAGCCCAAAAACCTTAGTAGATGCCCAATTAGAAAAAAAAAAAAGCTTGCACATTGCTTAAATACTAGTTAAACTCCAAAATAGCCTAAAATTCCTCAGTAAACTAAATAAGTCAAAAACGTTAGCATGATGCTAAAATAGAAGTTAATCTCTAAATTAGCGCTTAGAACCCGAATGGATAACAAATTATCCACAAACATTAGCATGTTAAAATATTAGCCAAACTCCAATTTCTTTTAATTTTACTATCAAAGATGAAAACATTGCCCATGAATATATTTAAAGTCTTGTTGCTAATCTACTTAAAATTTGAAGACTTTCACATTCATTTCCTATGGGGCATATTTTGCTCAATATTTCAACTATAAAGTTTATAAATACCAAAAACACAAGCAGTAATTTCCTGAACGAGCTGAACGTTTTAATACAAAGATTGATAAAAGTGTGGTAGAGTTTTTATGTGCTGAAAAAAGAACAGAAAGGAGAAGAATCACTATAGTGTGAATGCTGACTAAACATTCTCACTATTACACAGAAATAGAGATTTCTTTCACTGTATCCGCCTGAACTGTCATTTTTGTATTTGGAGTGAGAGGTTTTCTGTGTTCTCCTGTCTGGTGTGAAGCAGCCGATCACATGCTGGCAGATGCTTTCTGCAGAGTGACCCTTCTTTGTTTACTCCACACACATGCAGACGGCATCACAGCTTCTCATGTGACACGTCGAAGGCTTTCACTCACTGCAGTTATATTTGTGCTATTTTTATCAAATAATTCCAATAGGTTTTGATGCTTTTGGTGAAACGAGGTCGTAATCCGGCTGACTCCGCGATTGTCAGACGACTAAACCGTTACAGCGAAGGATTAATCCTGACTTCCTGCTGATTTTCTATTTCTGCAGCTCCTTCTTTATTTTATTGATTTGGATGGAAATAGACAATGATTTTAAAACACTTAAAAGTGGATACATTTGGACTCAATTAAGACGGAAAGCCTTTGAGGACCAGCAGCGGCGGAAGAGGCCGGATGCAGATTACTTACTTTATTACATAAGCTGCATCGCCGTTAACTCACACCCACTCACATGCAGAGCTAACACAAAGCCCCACATTTAATTATAGTATCAAACTACATCAATGAAAGGCGAGGACATGTGCGCACATGCGCATCTCAGAGTGAGGATTAACGAGCGACGATTCCAGCATCAGTTTAATAATAATAATAATGATCAGAGGAGCCACCTGGATCAGCTTCCCTGCATGCCGGATGACGTCTCTGCCCGCGTCAGAGGCAGCGAGCGGCGGCGCGCTCTGCCTGTGTGCTGGCAAACGGATGTGATGTTTTGGATTTGAACAAACAGCCTCAGCCGTGGCTGTGAAAAGATTTATTTACTCCCACCCGAAGCATCACAATGCGGCTCTGAGGCTCGCAAAGAGCTTGGAGCTTGGAAGAAAAGTTACTGGTTTTGTTAAGACGATTCGTGGAGATTTCCTTTTCCTGGAGCTTCGTTCGTTTCATTTTGCTCATTTTTAATGAATAACAGTTAAAGTTTTGTTTCTGCAGACAAAAAGGAAACTTCAATGTACTTCCTGTCTCCAAATTAGGAGCATAAATATTAAGTTTAGAAAAAAAGGTTTTGAAAAACAAAAAAAAAGAGTTTTAGACTTAAATGTAAACATTGTAAATGAGAAAGAAATATTAAAAAAATAGAAAATTTGAAAAAAATAAATTTTAAGATTGAAAGAAATACAAAAAACTTGAAAAAGAATGGTAAATTAGAAAAAAAATACTTTTAGAAAAAAGATTGAAAATAAAATAAAAAGCTGTAAATTTGAAACAAAAAAAACGTTTAAAAACAGTTTTAAACTGGAAAATACACATTGTAAACTTAGGAGCATAAATATTAAACAAACTGACATAAACCAGGAGTTTGTATGGGGTCTAGTCACAATCAACTGAAAGTGAAGGAAAACTCAGATTAAAGAGTTTTAAAAATGTAAGTTTAGAAAAAAAAAATTCTTGAGTGAGGACATAAACAGAAGACGATGTTCTAGAGCAGTCACCAAAACTTCTATCTCTGTCAGTCATGTCCGGTATGTCCTCCATGTAAAATATGTAAAATTTGGTTTAAACAGACCAAAAATTCTCAATTGAGACAGTAAACTGAGGACTGAAAGCAAAGAATGAGAAAAACAAAAAAGATAAAAGCAACTGTTGTAAATAAACTTTATTTTTTATGTGGTAAAAGGTTTTGATTTACAAACATACATTTTACAGGATGTGAGCTGTAGAAAATTATTGGGAATATTTTCAAAACATATTTAGATTATTATTGTATTTCAAAAAAATGTGTGTAAATGTGTAAACTCAACACTGAATCAAATCGAATCGATTCTGGACATTATTGTCGACACCCAGCGCTAAGTTTGACCAGTTTTTTCTCAAATAAAATTCAAACGTTTTTATTCTTATTGTGACTTTTTTTGTTCAGCAGCACTAAAATGAGTTAGTTCAAATTATTTATTGTTTGATGCAAAGTTTAAATTCAGATCATTTAGAACACGTGTCAAAGTCAAGGCCCGGGGGCCGGATCCGGCCCTCCGGGTAATTCTATCCGGCCCTCCAGATCATTTTATTTTATTGTTATTAATGGCCCGATGTTATCTTGTGCTCATTTCTAACTTGTATAATTTTGACAAAAATATATTTTTATGGGGAGTAAAATATCAAAAGTTATTTAAGGTTTTAGTTGATTTATTCTGGAATAATATTCCTGCCTTTTTATTATTCATAATTATGTTAAAACGTTACAGTTTTGAACCCTCAAAATTGTCATTCTGATAGTTTTTGGACTATTTTGGCATTTACTAAGATTTTTTGGGGCTATTTTTGGAGTTTAGCTAATATTTTAGCTACATGCTAGCTGTTTTAGCTAACTTAGGCTTTTCTTATTAAGTTTTTTTTATATTTTGAAGTTTAGCAATTTTTTTCACCTATATGCTAACTGTTTTAACTAACCTACATTTTTTTAAATTGTTTTTTGGGCTAATTTAGCATTTAGTTATTTTAGCTAGCTAAAATAACTATTTTAGCTATTGACTTCAGCATCTTCAGATATCAGCACTAGCATATTCACCTTACAGCATTCCCACTACCATCATCAAAGCTAATGCTATAGATCTAGATCATAATTATGTTAAAAATAAAAATGTAGTTTTAGAGTGTTCAATAAATGTTTATCCTGTTCGTCCCCATATCGATTGAGTTTTACACCTATTTTAGAATATTAATATCAGAAAAATAATGTCAGTTCCAGTAATAACTTAGTCTTTGATTTCTGAGACTGCTGTTCTTCATGATTAATAGTAAGATAAATCTTTACTACAGGAACCTTTTCCGCCTTTGTCCTGTCTTCATTTATTTAACCCTCAAGTTGTGAGCAAATCAGTGGATTTCAGCTGTCATGACTTTAGAACGAACTGATAACATAAGAAAAGAACTGAGACTAATCATGTCTGGGGTTTAAGCTCCACCCCTAAGAATGACGCCGTGTGACTGGACAGCCCACGGTGTGTCGTCTTTCAAACTCTTCTTGATTTGTGCGCCACCTGAATGGCACTGTGGCAGTGTGTAGGGATTCGTCCCATGAGGCTGGCCCTACCTTTGCCATTGTTGCCGTCATCAGCTCCGCTACAACTGTGCATGAACACTGGATACTGGCATTTCTTGAATTCAAGATGGCGTCTTTTCAATTAGAGAGTGAAATACCTTTTCAGCCTTTCGAGTGGCCTGGCGAACTTCAGCCAAAGGGCCTCGGCAGTATAATGATGCCTGGCACAATAGTAGCACTGTTTCCCTAGCCGTTCCCAGGAAACCACACAACATGTCCCATTGTGCTCTGTGCTCTGCTGCCCAACCATGTTGACCAGCTTTACCCAGAGACACCGAGAGGCCTGGCTGTGCGCGGAGGCCCACAAAAACGCGGCCGGTAGGTTCAGGGGACTCCTCGGAGAAGATTAGGGGTTTTTCACCTTTAAATATTTTTCCGCTACCTTTAAAGAACGAACTGTGGAGCAGAAGAAGTGTGAGGACACAAGGGCAGCTGAGTGGCTGCCAGGAGTGGCAGGACAGAAAACTCAGTGCTGAACTCTCCTCAATAAAAGAGGAAACCAAGAAAAAAAGTGACAAGCAGAGAAATGTAAGCACAAAGACCACCAGAACTGGTTTGGGAGCCGGTCTTAGCTGGTTCCTTCTATCTCAGTGGCTGGGGGTTCAACCTTCCTGTATAGATCCCAACATGGTCATTATTAGAGCAGCAGATCTTTCAGCACCAGCCAGATGGTGTTTTCTTAGTCAACATCATCTAGGAAATACATGTGACAGGGGCCCTTCTGGGCCCCACGAGCCAGCTGGTCAGCTTATACAACACAACAGGGGACCCAGGAAATGAGGGCCAACGGAGAGCCCAGTAAGAACCGGCAAAGTAAGCTTTGTTTCTTCATAGGGAAGACCTGTCAGTTCATGTGTCATTGATTCTCTGGAAATGCCAAAGCGTTTATTCACTGTCAAATCTGCATTTTCAGCGGGAGTTAATGTGCTTTTTGTTCAGAGGAGAAGTTAGAAAGAAGTAAAGAAAGTTTGGTACAAAAACACTCACCGTGCCCGGACTTTGAGAGGCTGCAGACAAGATGGCGCCTGACGTCGTCGGCCGAAAACGGAAAAAATAAAACTAACCTTAACCGTAACTGAAAAGTGTTGAGAAATATAGAGAGACTTTTATTAAAACAGGAAAAGTCTGTTTGGATTGAAGGTTAAAACTAGAAAAGTTGCATTACTTACATACTTACCAGTGCAATATGTACAAACACTCAGGGTATTGTGCAACGTTGATTTTCTGCAGTATTTATAATTTTTTCTATTGCATATTTAGCTATATTCAGTCTATTTTACTTTATTTTGCTATTCTATTTTATTACTTTATTTTGTTATTCTATTTTACTTATTTGTATTTTACTGCTGTACGGACGCTGGTACTTGAATTTCCCTGAGGACCTCCAAAGGGATTAATAAAGTATTTTCTATTCTATTCTATTACCTGCGATAATGATGGTGTGAAGGCTTTTTGATGAATTTGGCTGCTCAAGATGGCAGAGCTGACTGCTAAAAATGCTGAAACTGATAGTTAAAAGTCCTCAAGCTGATAGCTGAAAACACTTAATCTGAAAACTTTCCAAAATATTAGCTAAATGCCACATCAGCCAAAAACTGAAAAAATGTCTAATTTTACCCAAACTGCTAGAATAATGCCAAAGTACTAGCTAAACTCGATATTAGCCAAAGAAACAGGAAAAAGTCTAATTTTGACAAACAGCTAGCATAATGCTAAAACATTAGCAAAACTTAAAATTAGACAACATTTTTAAAAAAAAAGAAAAAAAGTCTAGCAAGGTAGCATAGTGTTAAAATATTAGCTAAACTCCAAGTTTGTTGTAAGAAATTAAAAAAGTATTATTTAGACAAAACAGTTAGCATAATGCTAAAATACTAGCTAAGCTCCAAATTTGCCCAAAAATAAAATGCGAAAAAAGTTTGAATTAGCCAAACACAGTTGAGATGTTGCTAAAATAAAAGCTAAAATCAGAATTAGCCAAAAAAAGGAAAGAAGACTAACTTTGACAAACGCGTCAAAGGATGATGCTAAATTAAAAGCTAAATTCAAAATTAGACAAAAAAATGAAAAAAAAAAACTGGGAAAAAAAGTCTCATTTTAACAGAACAGCTAGCATGACACTAAAATATTAGCTAAACTCCAAATTTGCCTAAAGATCTTAAAAAAAGTCTAATTTGGAAAAAAAAAAAATACAGTTTAGCATAATGCTAAAAAAAATAGCTAAACTCCAAATTAACCAAATAAAACATTAATCACTGAACATTTTAAATGGTGTCTCCATCTGAAAGTATGCAGAAGTTCACAAGTTTGAAAATATAAAAAGTTTTTGAAAGATTTTAGCAATTTCTCATCCTTTTCCTATGGAGCACATTTTGCTCAATATTTCACAAACTATAAAGTTTATGAATACTAAAAGTAAAAGCAATAATGTTCTGAACAAGCTGAACATTAATATCAATATTACTGAAATCGCTGAAAACGTGACTTTTTATGTGCTGATAAACGTATTGGAAAGAGCAGGAGAATCACTATAGTGTAGCGTTTATGTTCTAGGGATAAGAGAGGTTCTGGTTGAGTACTTCCTGTTTAGGAGATTAATGTCTGACTGGTTTTTTTTACTGACTTTAGGTTTAATGTACCATGAAGAGAAAAAATGGAAATTAAAAAAAGGAACTCTTTTTTTTTTTATAAATGTTGTAGTTATCTTACTAAATATTTAGGTATAAATTAAATATTTAGATACAAGCTAAATATTTAGTTTTTACCAAACTACTTAGTTTTTAATTAAATATTTAGATCCAAACTAAATATTTAGTTATCAGTTTTTAACTATTTTATATTAATATTTAGTAGGAGAATTAAATATTTTTGCTCCAAACTAAAACTTAAACATTTAATTAGGAAAATAAATATTTAGATCAGCTCTAAATATTCAATGTGCAAACTAAATTAAATTTAATTTAATAAAATTAAATATTTAGCTTGTAAGCTAAATAGACAATTTTAAAATAAATATTTAGCTTAAAATTAAGTATTTAGCTTGCTAACTAAACAATTAGTTAGTAAATGAAGGTGAAAATTTTAATTAAAAAAATAAAATCTGTTTATTTTCTCCTAAAACGTTCTAAATATCCAAAAAACTTTGCTTTTCAGATTTAAAAACAGCGCTCAATACTTACAATTATGCATATTTCTTATATATAATTTACTGAATTTTTACTTAACAATCAATGAAAATGAAATATTTTGAACAGCCGTCATTTCAATTTAAAAACGTAAACGAGGAACTTTTCTACCAGGACATTTTTCCTCACACGCCTCTTTGCCTGTTTTTCTTCCACAGACCCCCAGCAGAAGATCAAAGGCATCTCCGTTTGCATCTTCCAGCACTAACGTGAGCAGCTATGAGCGAGGACAAACCGGCTGAGAGCGTGGACTCCCCCCCAGCGGAGGTGAACGCCATCCCAAACGGGAAGGGCCACGAGGGCGGGGAGGAGATCACCAAAACCCCGCCTGCAGAGGACTGTGAAAAGTGAGTTCTTTCCTCCCCAAATATTTGTCATTTTCATAACAGAAAGTCGTTTTTTTAACTATAATTTCAAACAAGACACAAAGGAATTCCTGCACAGGGGGGTAACATTTTAAAAACACAATCTCCATGAGAATGAGCTTCAAGTCTCAGTGAAAATGAAAACGAACGAGATGCCAGGATGACTCATTAAAGAAAATCTATATTAGCTTGTTGCTGCTGTTTTAGCATAATTGTTTGATTGTTCAGCCAGAGTGTAAAGCACAGCAATATTGATGCCACTGATATGAACATAATCAGTGCTTACAGTGATACTAGCACTGATGTTTGCTCTCCTGATAACAGCGGTCTGATTTATGACTCAGATTAGTGCTGCGCCAGTTTACTGCTGCACAAACCTTTAATTAAAACTCATGAAACAGAGCTTTGATTGGTTCTCATTCTCTGCTGTCGTTCATGTTCCATTTGATCTCTACTGGGAGTTAATTTCCTCCTTATCTCTAAAAACACGAGATACAAACTGTCAAAGAGATTTAGTTAAGGACAAAAAATCGTTTTTATTTAAATGGACTAACTCTCCACCACATGATGCTTCCACCTCCGTGTTTAAAGACCCACTCCAGTTTTATCTGTTTTCAAAGTAATCCCAGTGATCTTTTATTTATGATTATGCAGTTTTAAGCTAAAATAAAATAAAATAAAAAAATCCTGGGTCGCTTTCTAGGACATATTTTCAGCAAAGTCCCAATAGTTCCTTAGAAATTCACTTTAAAAACGTACGTTTTTAACATAAATATGAATAAAAACAGGCAGGAACATTATTCCAGAATAAATCAATTTAAAACTTAAATAACTTTCAATATTTTACTCTTTTTAAACATATATTTTGTCAAAATTACACAAGTTAGAAATGAGCGCAAGATAACATTAATAACAATAAAATAAAATGATCTGGGAGGGCCGGATATAATTACTAGGGGGGCCGGATTCGGCCCCCGGGCCTTGACTTTGACACGTGGTTTAAAGTGAACCAGAGTTCCCCCTGCTCCGTTCCCATAGCAGAACAACTGATCCAAAACGGCCACCGTAGCTGGTGGTCACGTGATGTAAACAGATTAGGAACCGATGAGCTGCAGACAAATATAGAGCAATGATTGTCATGCTATCAAAGAGGAAATAATTGGTCCAACTGTTAATTTGTTTGAAGGTTTCTTTAACCAAAACTGAAAATATTTGCTTTTCTGAGTCTTGTTACCGGGGCTGCGCCGTACTGAGCATTTGGGTATTGATCCGATACCGGTCAATATCGCCGATATCGATACCAATATTAATATTTTTTGTAAATGTGGTGGAACTGATATAAAAATCTTTTTTTTTTTTTTTTTAAATCACAGGGAATGTTTTGTTGTACATTTTTAAATTACTTGATAAGCAAAAACAGAATTAGGACAAGGATATATAAATGTTAGCCAAAAATGTTGTTAAAATATTAGCTAAACTCCAAATTAGCATAAACAAATCTCAGTGCATGCCAAATTAGAAAAATAAAAGCTAGTTGGTTGCTTCAATACTAGCTAAACTCCAAAATAGCCTAAAAGTCCTCAGTAAACTAAATAAGTCAAAAACATTAGCCTGTTATTAAAATAGAAGCTAAACTCTAAATTAACCTATAAAACCTCAGTAGATAACAAATTAGCCAAAAATGTTAGCAAGTTGTTAAAATACTAGCTAAACTACAAATTAGTCTTATAAAAACCTCAGGAGATGCCAAATTAGCCAAAAAAGCTAGCTGGTTGCCTAAATACTAGCTAAACTCCAAAATAGCCAAAAATTCCTCAGTAAACTGTGTCAAAAACGTTAGCCTGTTGTTAAAATAGAAGCTAAACTCTAAATTAGCCTAAAAACCCACTAAAGTATTAGGTAAACTCCAAATTTTCATTGTGTAAATGTTTTATTAAGCATTCACACAATTAATGCCAACCTGTTGACTACAGATTTCTACCTTGTTAAACAATTAAACTCCATAGAAGTACGGTTCCCGTTTAAGCTAACCTACTCCAAACATGAAGTATGGTTCCCGTTTAAGCTAACCTACTCCAAACATGAACACTTATCATCACAGATTATGTTCATTCTGTAGCCTGTTAGCATGTTTAACCTCAGAGATAGTGACTGTTCCAGCATTTATTCTGAATAATGAAGCTGTTAATTATCCTGTCAGGTTTTCTCTCCCACTTGAAGCTTTAATTACAGCATCTCTCAGCAGCAGACAGATGAATGTCTCTGTGTCCCTTATTGCTCTTGATATATGATGACTGTGGGTGTTTCTCCACTTTGTGCTTCCCTTTGTGGACGGATGGCCGTCGCTCTTCAGTGCTTGTAAGGAAACTGTAGCCAATAGTGCCCAGAGCGCTAGGTATGTATGAGACCACAAGAGTGTGTGTTCACCTGCAGACGTGTCTCGTGTGAAAAATACAATTAAACAAGTGTTTGGACTGTTAAGAAGAAGAGATGGATTCTGGGTAATCGGTGTCCATCTTTCTGGTTAGTCCTCACAGAACCGAGAACGCAGACCCCAACCTTCCGGAGAGCCAGGAGTTCTTATCAGGGGCTGATGACAAGAAGACGACGCGCTTTACAGACGTACGTTCACACTGCTGCATCATGGGAGATCTCCATCCACCTGAAGTTTTAAGACACTTTTTGTTTTTCTCTGGTTTCAGTTTGAAGGGAAAACCTCATTTGGGATGTCTGTCTTCAACTTGGGTAACGCAATCATGGGAAGTGGAATTCTAGGACTGGCATATGCGATGGCCAACACAGGAGTCGTCTTGTTTCTGTAAGTTTCTCGGTAATATCTGACACGTGGTTTCATGTTAGAGGGCTTTTCTGAATCCAGTGTGACAGAAATCCTATTTATATTTCACCTTTTTGTCTTCCAGCACCAATCTGCCACAAATCTTTATTTTGTATTAGTTATTCTTTTGAGAGATCTTCACTGATAACCATTTAATGGACTGTAATGTACGGTGGCCCTGAAGTGTAAAACACTCAATGCCAATACATGTTAAAGACCACGATGACAATCAAAAAGCAAAAAAATGTTACATTTGAAAATCAAAGCAAATTCCCAGAAACCAAAACATTTTTTTAATCGGAACATTTTCAGAAACAAAAAAGAAATGATATAAAAATGAAACCAAATAAGAAACTAAAAAATGTTAGATATTATGGAACATCACAATTGGATGATGAGATTTGAGTTTTGAAGAAGATCGAAAAGCTGAAGGATTTTTTATCTGAATTGTGGTAAAGAGTTGATTGATCAATTGCCAACTGTTGCAGTGGGCGTGGCCAAAAGCCTAAAGTGTAACGAAACCCTAAATGAACTTTTTTTGTCTGTTGACTTCTATAAATGGAGCTTTAAAAGTGCCATCTGCTGGTCATTGCCAATTTTTTGACAAAATTTAAATAAACTCGTTTAATTCTTGAAAATATAGTCAAAACCGTCTGTGTGCTGCCCCCTACAGGATGATTGAGGTATTACCCAATCTGGGCAGAGTCAGTGTCGAACTTCCCCGTTTGGTTACCCTTTAAAGACATATCTTCTGTCTAAAAATATCTCCAAGCCAAAGAACTTCCTGTTTAAAAGGTGAACAAACGTTCAATCCAGTCGGTTATGCCTCATAATAACAACCATTATTTTCTGTTTCTTATTTTGTTTCATTTTATAGCATTTCATTTTGATTTCTAGAAATTACTTCTGTTTTCAATAAAGTTTTGATTTGTTTTTAAGTTTAGTTTTCTAAAAATTAGTTTTGATTTCTAAAATGTATTTTTTTTATTATTTGTTTGGTACTTCAGGGCCACCGTAGAAATGACTCACTTCATTTGGGGCACAAACAGGAGGATGGACTCGTTGTCATTGATGCTGAAACTAAAAATGTAGAAGTTTAGAAATATTTCGTATAGGTTGTTTCTTTCTTCCCTGCATGTTAAATAAAAGTCTTGTAAAACATTAAAATAGCAAGAGAGATTTTTATCAAAATAAAAGTTTAAAGTTCCACTCCAACTATAGTTTATCTATTGTAAAATCATTCCCAGTGATCTTTTATTTATAATTATGGGGTTTTTAGATAAAATCAAAAACCCTTTGTAGTTTTTTTTTGTTTGTTTTGGGGAGGACTGACACAGAGCAATCCGCCCCCCTTCCCGTCACTGAGAGCTCGGTTTGGGCTATTAGCCTCAAGCTAACATTAGCGGCGCAAAAATAAGAACAAATCAATCCTGTCGTACAGTTTTGAGCCAGAATCGCGATTCGCTGCAGCACGAGTGTTGAACGCCCATCATGTCTCGCACAGCTAAGCGTGAGCGAGCCGGGGTGTGCACATGGGGGAGGAGACTTTGACACGCCCATTTCAGTAACTGCATCATTAGAGTAAACTTTTTCTAGCATCCGGTTTTCTATGGAGCTATTTTGGGGCCAATATTATTTGAAACCCAAATAAAACAAATTGAAAGAAAATATTGGTATTTAGCCAAAAAAAAGGTAAAATATTGAAAACTTTTTGCTATTTTAAAATACATTTAATTATTTTCAGCTTCAAAAGTTTTGTTTTTTAGGTTTCAAAACACAAAATTTCAATATCAAACCTTTTTTTCATTTTAACTTTTTTTATTTTTTCGTTTTCAAATCCGAGATTTCATTTTCAAAAATTCTGACCCGTTGTGGCGCATTGGGGCGGGGCTAACACGAAGGACCAAACAAAACCGATGAGGGTGGTAACTTCAGACCCGGTGCGTTCACTGACTCTGAGAACTGTGATAATGTCTGTTTAGTCCGAACTATCATCGTCTGAAGTTGCTTCAAGACGGCTGTAAAAAGCAGTTTTATCGTTTCCAAAATGATGTTCTAGGAAGAAAAAGATTTTAAACTGAAAAAGAAGTTTTGAAATTGAAAGTTGAGTTTTATTCCTAGAAAATTGAACATTTGTAGCTAAAAATAAAACATTTATTTTAGAATAACAAAAAGTTTTGGATATTTTACTTCTTCTTCTTTTTTTTTTTTTTTTGGTCACACACCAATTTTTTTTCAATTTGTTTTGTTTGGGTTTCACTTAATATTTGCCCCAAAGTAGCTCCAAAGTTTTCATCTGCTCCTGATTTGAATTAAGAAACACTCAGATACGCAGATTTAATTGTTAATATTTTGCTATAGATTCCTTACTATGAGAAAAATGCTACAAAAACATGTTAAAAACACACAAAAAACACTATTCATTGGAGTTGGTCTTTTAGAATTAGCGTTACACACCTGATAAAATGTTAGGATGCAGGAATTGTCTTTAAAACAATCAATCAATTAATCAATCTTTAGCATGAATGATGAGAGAATGAATAATAGATACACATTGTAAGCACTTTAAATATCTGGAAAAGCACAAAACATTATATTATTATTATTATTATTATTAAATTGTTGAAGTCTCCTTAAAGCTGTTAATGTCTCATAATGCTTCTCTGAGAGATTCATTTCTTCTTGTTTTTCTCTATTCATCTATTTTGTGAAATATAGTTTTGAGGTTTTTTTTCCAAAGATAATATTTATTTATTATGACCAAACAGAATAGTCTTATCTTTAAATATAACCTCAGCTCAGGCCTACAACAGTCAAACCTTAAGCAGAGTGTTGTTCTGTTTCTGGTCTCTGTGACATTTTCATTGCTGATAAACATTAGGTTTGTCTCTGTTTTGAACATTTAATCTTCTCAGATTCTGGAACATAGAGACTTTGTCATTAAATATTTGGGTTTACACATCTATTGCAGTTAGTTGAGCGTCATTTGCACATGAATAAACACTTTCTACACATCACTCAGACTTTTCACAGTTGAAACCTTAAGAACTCTCTTATTAGTTCTCTGTCCACCATGTCTTTTAATGTTTTTATAAAATATTTATTGTATTTTGTGAACTTTACTGTTTTCTCTTTATAATTTTGGAAACCCAAGATCCATAAAAATGTAAAAACATTTGTTGCAGCCTCTAATTTTTGATTAATAAGGTCATTTTTACTTCAACATTTTCACAGCTTCACAGGATTTTTTTCTTTTTGATAAGATTGTAAACCTTTGTGAAATCTCAACGAGACTCAGATCTGTTTCTTTAATGTTCTAGAGTCCCAGCTCTAAGCCTGAGTCTGTCAGATGAAATGTTTGCTTGTTGAAGACGTTGGTAGCTGTCAGATCGGCTTGTTTTCTTGCAGAATCCGACTCGAGCAGCAGAAGCCTCTCGCTCCTCTGCAGCGTCGTGACGAGACTTTAAGCTGTTCAGGCTGAGGTCTCTCGTGAAAGATTAAAGGGGGCTTTCAAGACAGTTTAAGCGCCCCGAAATGTCATTTATTAGTGGCCCAAAAAAAAAAAAAAATCAGCATGAGATGTTAATACTAGCGTGCAACCTGTGGTAATTTTATGGAGAGAAATTAATATCATCCCAATTTGGGCTTAATTCTTGATTTGTAACTCATGTAATAGATTTTGTGTAGGCTATAAGTAAAAAATTACTAAATTAAAAAAATAAAAAATACAATTACAACATACAAATCTTTAAAAATTACACACTAATCTCCTCTTTCGCACACACAAAACCTCAGTTACGCACAAATCTGTTGTGAGACTTATTTCACGTCTCACTGATTCATCCATAAGTGATGCGTTTAAATACCACTACAATGCTCGGTCATCAGAGTTTTCTTATCAGCCGCTTTGAACTTAGATTGTGAATAATATCTAGTAAAACTTGACATTTTTTCCTTATTTTCATTTAAAGATTTTCATGTGTAATTAATTTCAAGCTGTTGTAATTTTAATTTTTGTATGTGTAAATTGTATTCTGTAATTTTTAAATGTAAAAAATATATATATATTTTTTTTTTATTATGCACAAAATGTATTATACGAGTTACAAATCAAGAATTATGCACACACAAATCCAAAGTTGTGCACAAATCCTAAATTACGCATGCACAAATTAAGAATACACACACACAAATCCTAATTTAGGCACAAATCAAGAATTACTTTGGCACAAATCGGAGAGAGTCTATTTTCTCTCCATACGATATTGACCCCATATCCCATAGATTTGTGTTTTCCTAAAGACTTCTCTCTTAAAAATTGTGTTTTAACATGTTCTTGCTGCATTTATTTTGAGATGGAGGACATATATAACATAATTTACGGTTGAACATTTTTTATTCAAACCGTAATGGATGAGAAGCAGATAAAAAAATAAAAAATCCGGTTTGGAAAAGCTCAGGTTTGTGACGCAGTAACTGCAACAGGAAGGGGCAAATGTTTCCCTCTATGCTCCAAATAACTCTTCCATTTGTAGACAAACAGATCTTTATTTTCCTCGTGTGAGCTTGAATCTGGATCACAACTAGATAGCTTCGATATTGCTCTGTGCCTTTGTTGCTACGCTAATGTTAGCTTGGGGTTTTGAGGGGCTGTAAGCTAGCTGGAGAGAATGTAGAGAGCGGCATGCTGGGAAATCAATGTAGAGTTACTTCTGTGCCAACAGTCCACAACCAAGAGGCGAATTTCTTATGAAGTCCTGCAGAAAATATGTTTTAAAATGTTTTTACGTTTTACCAGTCGAACATGCTAGTTAATTCAGCGTTAAATAAAAAGTCTCAGACTTGAGTCTGAACTCAACATCACACAACTGGTTGTGAGTGATGTCGGCCATGACAGGAGCTGAAATTGATCATTTAGCGACTTCAATGTTTTTTAATTGGGAGACTTATCCACGCGGCTTTGTTTCACTTTATCTTCTGACCTTAATTAGCAAAGGATCAGCAAAACTCGATTTTAGCCCAGAAATGCTGGCAGTTTCATCTGTTTGCCTGTTAGACTCCAGGCTTGTGTTTGTCCCAATTTAATCTTCACAAGCAAAAAGGCATTTTCGACCCAAGGCCGAAAACAGACGGAACGCCTGCAATGAGTCAAACCTGTTTCAGGCAGGAAATGCATAAAAAAAACATCTGTGGGATGTTTATACACAAAAATACTAGTGGAATTAAGCATTCAAGTCAATTTTAACACAGATTAGCTCTATAGCATTTTCGTATGAATCTTTAAATGTTCCCAAATGTAGTATTATTTAAAAAAATGATCTTTAAAGTAATATTTTTTGTTGATTTCCTCTTTTAATAATCCCTTTCTCTAGATTTTTTTTACTTTTTTAAATTGGTAAATATGATTTGTCAAATGATTAAATCTAATCTGAAGTCAGTCATAGTTAAATTATTGTCTCATAATTTATCTTAGAATATTCTTGTTTTTCACAAAGATGTCTGCCTTCATTCTTCTTCGTTTTGTAAAGGCGGATGTCTTTTTGTTAAGAGCTTTTAACTCAGATGAGGAAAGTCACATCGTGGAGCTGCTGTCTGTGGTGGCAACGTTAATGTTTATCATGAAGAATATATAAGTGAAAATACAAATATTGAAGGTCATAAGATACTGCAGTTCCTCGAAAATTGACATTTTTCATCAAAAATAATAAAAGGATGACAGATTAAAGCAATTTTAAGCAGGTTTAAGCAAAAATACCTGGGATGTTTTTGCTTAAACCTGCTAAAAATTGCTTGGAAATGTGGAATTATCAGGGGCGGCGCTACGGGGTAGCTAGGGGTTGCTATAGTAACTGTTAGATTTGGCAAAGCAACCCCAAATATGTACAGGCCTAAACCTATTGCTTTATTTAACAAATCCTCATTGTGCACAAATGTATCACATGTCAACACTTTCCATTTAAGATTGAAAGTTTTCATGTTTGTTTTTAGTTTATTTTGTGTTAAAATGTGACATAAAACCACACTGAAGAGACAGTAGTGCAGCATGCAGTAGCACCATCTCAACAAAGAGGGCGCTTGCGAGTCTGCATTTGTTCTGCATCCGTTACTAATAAAGTTTATTCAACAACTTAAAATGAATTAGCAACTCCTTGCAGTCACTTAGCAACCCCAGATAAAAAAATCTTGTTTTGTCTTGACTCTCAATAGACATAGTGATACAATAGGTTTATATAATTTATTATTCATGAAAGGCTGATTTTTTTTTTTATTTTTGTACAGTATTCCCTCTTTTTTGGATCAATAATTAATTGCAAATAATCAAATCATTTCTTTTTTTTTTTAAATGGCCTTTTACATTACCAGCAATGTCAGCAAAATCTTTGAGTATTCTTGACTTCAGAAATAGTGTAATGTGCTCGTTGTCTAATGCATTATCCGTAATGATTTTATCTTTCTAGGTTTGATTCCTAAGAATTACCCCAGACCTCAAAACAATGTGACAAATACGGTCAAATTGAAGAGAAATACAAAACATGCTTAGCTTGGTAATTTAATAAATATTTACCTTTGTTAAAAATTGGAGTGATATAAGTTTATATCCTTTACGGTTCATGAATTGATGATTTTGTTTCATTTTCTGCACAATATTCCCTCTTTTTGGACATATAATTAATTGCAAAAGTTCTTTGATTTTTCTTGAAATGGCCTTTTCTGCTGTGTCCTCCGGCCTGATGTTTCTCATGGTTCAGATTGAGTTTGTGGGTGCAGATCAGTGGGTCAGCGACCCGGTCCGGGCAGGAATGCAGCGGGGTGGAAATCTGCGAGCAGAGTGTGTCAGCATGTCTAACTGTCAGCAGATCTGTCCTCCCACTGCCATTTGAATGACCTCCTCTCCCGCGAGTCAGGTCAGCTTTCTGCCACACAGTTTGGAGGAAGGAATACAACGTGCGCACAAAAGGTTCACTCACCAGGAGTCAAAGGCGAGGTAATAGACGAGCTGCCTGGCCTTTCATTAGGGAGAAAGGATGGAGAGAGTCCATTTGTGAGAGCGAAAGTTAATGTTGCCATTGGAAACAAGGAGATACAGCGCAGTGAAGAGAGGCAGGTCGGAGAAAGATTCTTGAAAGTCCATCAAGTTCACCAGGATTTTCTAATGAGGGGATTTCTTCAGAAAAAATTCCAGAAATGTGGCTGAAATATTAGCTAAATGCAAAAATAGCCTAAAAAACAAACAAAAAAATAGGTTAGCTAAAACAGGTAGCATGTAGCTGAAAATTAGCTAAACTTAAAAATATACAAAAAACCTGAAAAAGCCTAAATTAGCCAGAACAGCTAACGCGTAAATATTAGCCTAACTCCAAAATAGCCTAAAAAAACTTAAAAGGAAAAACCTAAATTAGCCAAAAGAGCTAGCATGTAGTTCAACAATAATATCTAAAGTCCAAAACAGCCTAAAAACAACAAAAAAAGCCTAAATTAGCCAGAACAGCTAGCCCGTGAATATTAGCCTAACTCAAAAACAGCCTAAAAAACTGTAAAAAAAGAAAAAAAAGCTTAAATTAGCCAGAACAGCTAGCGAGTTAATATTAGCCTAGCTCCAAAACAGCTTAAAAAAAACGTAAAAAAAGAAAAAAAAGCTTAAATTAGCCAAAACAGCTAGCGAATAAATATTAGCCTAACTCCAAAATAGCCGAAAAACTTAAAAGGAAAAACCTAAATTAGCCAAAACAGCTAGCATGTAGTTCAACAATAATAGCTAAAGTCCAAAACAGCCTAAAAACTACAAAAAAGCCTAAATTAGCCAAAACAGCATCTCTGACTACTGGTTTTGTTACTCTATTAGAGGTCTATCATCTAGTCCAAGGGTGTCTAAATCCAGGCCTCGAGGCCCGCTGTCCTACATGTCTTCCAACCAACCTGCCATTGAAGCTCCTTATTGGTCGTACACACCTGATCCAGGTAATCAGGAGCAGATGAGGCAGGATTTAGGCAAACCAGCAGGAGGAGAACTGACTTTGGACACCCCTGATCTAATATTTGGATATTTTTAGGTGTCTACTAGAGTACTTTTTAAACATTTACTAGATATAAAATAAACATTGCAGTTTTACAACCATTGATCCATCTTCAGAACCCAATAAATCCTTCTCAGGGAGCTGGAGCCAACCCAACTGGGCGAATCTGTGATCTTGTGAATCTAATAAAGCATGTTTTGGACTGTGGGAAGAAGCCAGAGTGTCTGGAGAAAACGCTCACATGCACTTGAACATGGAAAGGTCCCAGCCAGGATTTAAACCAGGGACTTCTTACTCTAAGTCAAAGTCAAGGCCCGGGGGCCGGACCCGGCCCGCCGGGGGATTCTATCCAGCCCTCCAGATCATTTTATTTTATAGTTATCAATGTCCCAATGTTATCTTGTGTCATTTCTAACTTGTATAATTTTGACTAAATATATTTTGATGGAGAGTAAAATACTGAAAGTTATTTAAGGTTTAGGTTGATTTATTCTGGAATAATATTTCTTTCTTTTTATTATTCATAATTACTTTAAAAAGTTATGGTTTTTAAGTTTTAATAATTGGCTTTCTGATAGCTTTTTGGACTATTTTGGCATTTACTGAGAGTTTTTAGGCTGTTTTGGAGTTTGGCTAATATTTCAGCTATATGCTAGCTGTTTTGTGTAATTTAGGTTTTTTTGGTGTTTTGAAGTTTAGCTAAACTCATATGTATGTTAGCTGTTTTGGCTAATTCAGCCTTTGTTTTGTTTTTAGGGTGTTTTTGAGTTTAGCTAATATTTCAGCTATATGCTAACTGTTTTGGCTAATTTAGGCGTTTTCATGTTTTTTTAGGCTATTTTGGAGTCTAGC
Source organism: Oryzias melastigma (assembly GCF_002922805.2). Lineage (NCBI taxonomy): Eukaryota > Metazoa > Chordata > Actinopteri > Beloniformes > Adrianichthyidae > Oryzias > Oryzias melastigma. The sequence goes on from NC_050516.1 coordinate 32,089,655, forward strand.
TACTATTTCACCAACATGCTAGTTGTTTTGGCTAATTTAGGCTTTTTTTTCCTTTTTAACTTTTTAGGCTATTTAGGGGCTTACCGGTAGCTATTATTTCAGCTACATGCTAGCTTTTTTGGCTAATTTAGGCTTTTTCTTGGTGTTTTAGGCTATTTTGGAGATTAGCTAGTATTTCAGGTACATCCTAGCTGTTTTGTGTAATTTAGGTTTTTTTGGTGTTTTGAAGTTTAGCTAAATTTCTCATATGTATGTTAGCTGTTTTGGCTAATTCAGCCTTTGTTTTCTTTTTAGGGTGTTTTTGAGTTTAGCTAATATTTCAGCTATATGCTAGCTTTTTTTTGCTAATTTAGGCTTTTTTTTCCTTTTTAACTTTTCAAGCTTTTAGGGGCTTACCGGTAGCTAATATTTCAGCTACATGCTAGCTTTTTTTTGCTAATTTAGGCTTTTTTTTCCTTTTTAACTTTTTAAGCTTTTAGGGGCTTACCGGTAGCTAATATTTCAGCTACATGCTAGCTTTTTTTGGGCTAATTTAGGCTTTTTCTTGGTGTTTTAGGCTATTTCAGAGTTTAGCTAGTATTTCAGGTACATGCTGGCTGTTTTGTGTAGTTTAGGTTTTTTGGTGTTTTGAAGTTTAACTAAACCCAAATTAGCTGTTTTGGCTAATTCAGCCTTTTTTTTTTGTTTTTAGGGTGTTTTTGAGTTTAGCTAATATCTCAGCTTTTGCTAGCTTCTTTGGCTAATTTAGGCGTTTTCATGTTTTTTTTTTAGGCTATTTTGGACTTTAGCTATTATTGTTGAGCTACATGTTAGAAGTTTTTGGCTAATTTAGGTTTTTCCTTTTAAGTTTTTTTAGGCTATTTTGGAGTTAGGCTAATTTTTACTCGGTAGATGTTCTGGCTAATTTAGGCTTTTTCTCTTTTTTTTTATATATATATTTTGAAGTTCAGCTAATTTTTCAGCTACATGTTTTAGCTTACCTAATTTTTTGTTTGTTTTTTAGACTTATTTTGCATTCAGCTAATATTTTATTCAGCTATCAGCTTCAACGTTTTCAGCTATCAATTTTAGCTTCTTCAGTGGCCAAATTGAGCTTGCAGCTCGCGCTGCTTTTCTCCTTCAGAACCTGCTGGAATTATCGTGTTAACAGTTGAAAGGTTACAGTAAATAAAGAACATAAACACTGGAGCTCCAGTGTTAAAGAGTTCATTCATGAAAGTTTAATATTAAAGCATCACATTTTTGACTTGATGACATAAAGAGGAATACGATTCACATACTTTTTGCCCTCAACAATGAATTTGGGCAGTTGGAGAGATGAGTGGATCATTGGGAGTTCCTGTTGAGTAAAACAATCGAAAGTGGATTATTTAAAGTGGATTATTCAACCGCTGCTGAACAACAACCGCTTTGCGTAGAGTATTTTTTTCTTCTTTTATGCGGTCTTTTGAAAGTCCATCTGGTGTTTGTGCTTGGGTCACAGTGAGTGAGGGGCAGAAGGGCCGACAGGATCACCTCTGTGGCTCAGCTGGACTAACACTCTCATGTGAAGTGGATCTTTACATCCAAACACATACGACTGCAGCTGCAATGAAGGCCTGCAACACTTGACGAACAACAACTGACTTTATTAAAGCGGTGTTCATGTTGATTGTCTGTTTTTTAGGGTCCTCCTGACAGTGGTAGCAGTCCTTTCGTCATATTCCATCCATTTACTGCTAAAGTCATCTGGTATTGTAGGTATGTACGAGCAGTCAGAGCTCTTTTTGCATTTTTACTTGTGGTGTGAGCATTAATACATTGTTGTGTGGTGTTTGTGGCTCAGGTATTCGTGCATACGAGCAGCTCGGCTACAGGGCTTTTGGGACACCAGGGAAAATGGCGGCTGGGATTGCAATCACGCTGCAGAACATAGGAGGTGAGCTATCTGTCTGTGCAAGTTCAACACTTTTGTTCTTCTTGTGACTTTCCTGAAATATTGTTTATTCTCTTCCTCTTCAGCCATGTCTAGTTACCTTTACATAGTCAAGTATGAGTTTCCTTTGGTCATCCAGGCATTCCTGAAGGTGGACAAACCTGCTGGGTAAGTAGCTCTTCTGTTCCTAGCGTGTCTAGTTCAGGTTCTGGAGAAGAGAAGATGGTATCTTCACATTGACTGCAGTCAAATGAGCCGCCGTTCACATTTCTGTGGTCAAATCAGCATCACTGGATTTTTGGTGTGAGTTTCATCCAATACTTACGGTAGCAGGACTGAGAACGCTGGAAAATCTCCACCAGACTCCACGGAGCTTCTTGATGTGACCACGGAAATGTGAACGGCGGCTCATTTGACCGCAGTTGGAAAGGATTGTAAATCAATGAAAGAGCATTTTGATGTTAGCTTTGATTATTTTATCAAGAACTCTGAGAAACCAATGATTGAATGTATTGATCACAGTCAATAAACATTGGAGAATTAGCTAAAAGAGTCTTTGGTGAACTGGAAGGAGAAAGAATCAGGATTTTGGAGGAAGTTCTGTCCATGAAGATCTTCACTTCCTCGTCCAGCTGACATCCGGATCAGAACCATGCAGCTGGACATTACCCAGATTGATGGATGTTTTTATGAAGATTTACGCCAGCGAGACACAGAGCTATCATAATCAGACGGTGGAGGGATCAGGGGCGGAGCTCCAATAGCCACGCCCCCTCAGAGGAAATTTTGGAAACAGAGGCTTCAGATCAACATGAAAAAATAGCTTTTTAAGACATTTAGGTCGAGGGATTTTGGTTAAAAACTTCATGATCATCATTAACACTACTGGGAAATACTATAGGGAGACTTACACACATTTTTATGAGAATAAAGTTAGAGTTCAGGATTAGCTTAAAATAGCTGTTGGCTCAACAAACAAATAAATATGAATAAATAAAATTGTAATTGTAATAAAATAATAAAATGAAATTAAAGTTGACTTTTAAAGGCATCAATAACACACATAACCACTCATGATTAGAAATATTGTTTATTTTTTATCAGTGATTCACTACTTTCCTGAAAGAGTTACAAAATGCACAATACGATTTCCTTCATTTAGCACAGCTCATTTCTGATCAGCATCACGTTGAAGTACAAGAACTGCCAGGACTGTTTCCCACAATGCATTGTTTTGTAGTCATCAAGGCGGCTTGCAGCGAGGTGCCAGATTTCCAGCTGCACTCGCCTCTGTAGGCGCCTTACACCCGCCCCTTTCTTGTGACACTTTTATGATGATTGACCTGAGACGTCAGAGGAAAAAAATACCCAACATGCACTGCAATGCAGGGCATCTTTGTCCGCCTGCACAATCTCAAACACACCTAATAGTTTTCAGCTGCCATCTTGTCTGCAAGCAGGTCTGCCCCTCCTTAAATAATTTTCAACACCATTACCCTCCATGTTTGTTCTGGTTCCAAAGGAAAATGAGAAGAAAAAATAAATAGTTTCCCATTTGTTTGCAAAGAGGATCATGGGTCTTGGTGGGTGGCATAACTAAAGAGAAGAGATAACAAAAAAACTTTTGCTCTACCGTATTTAAGGTGCACCAAAATAAAAACGCAACATGTGCCTATTGTCTCCGTAAGTAAAACAGCCAAGCTTCCTGAACCGCCACTCCAAGAAAAAAAGGATCCAACCATAAAATAAACATTCCCTCGTTACCATATTTGTAAAAACCAACAGAAAAAGAATCTGCAAACCCAAGAGAATTTGTTTAGATGGTCACCAAAAACACACAACAGCTGCATTGATAGTCCTAGCAGGGAGAGAACAGAAATGTAAACCATGGAATTCACTTGTGGCTTTGGAGACATCTCTGATGGATTTACAACAGAAGTTAAATTCTAGCTGATATTTACAACATTTGGACCAACATTTGCACATACGTAAAGAAAGGTTTACGTTCTCTCTAAACATTAGGATGCAAATTCTAAGCCAAGTATTGACAGCTGCCAGAGCAGCTCTGAAGTGTTTGGATGAATGATTTTCCGCTCGATAGAAGCGATATATTGTGGTGTGTGTCGTTCGCCTGCTGGGGGCCGTGGCCAGCAATCAGTGCTTATTTGAAATGACAAACTAGGTTATCGCTGTGACATCTCAGCCAAACTGTGTGGCTGCTGTTATGTTACCAAAGTGCACTCTGGGAATTCATGTTCTCTCACTGACCTAACATGTGATTCCTTCAAGGTGTGAATGCTCTTCATCTTAAACTTTAAAATTACAGCCCTAATCTGCTGTTGATTGTATTCATGCATTGGTTAAAATGTCACGATTCCAAGGGGTTTTTTTAATCATTCGTCTTATTTTTATTTTCAATTTTGAAAAAAAAATTAGACAGAAATAAATCACTCTTGTTGTTGTAAAGGTTCTATAATAATGTGAATGCGTTACAGCATTCACACTATTAAGATGAAGCTTAATAGTACGCGCTGCTCATACGTTTTTTGGTACGTAAAAACTTAATCACACTTTCAACGATTTCAGCAATTGTGGTATGAAAGCGTTAAGCTCATTAAAAAATTACTGCTTGTACCTTTGGTATTTAAAAACTTTATAGTTTTTGAAATATTGAGTAAAGTATGCAACACAGAAATGAATGAGAATGTCTCCAAATCTTCCAAAAACTTTGTGCTCTTGAAACAACTGCTGTTTTTTTTTAAGTAATTTGGAGTTTGGCTTTTATTTTAACAACATGCTAGCAGTTTCATTGGCTAATTTAGATGCTAAAAATAAGCAAAATTAAACATTTTTCCAGATTTTTTTAGGCTAATTTGGAGTTTAACTAAAAGTTTAGCGTTATGCTAGCTGTTTTGGCAAAATTAGAAATTTTCTGTTTTTTTTTTTTTTTTGCTAATTAGGCATTTAGCTAATATTTTTAGCATAATCCCAGCTGTTTTGACAAAATTAGAATTTTATCCAGTTTTTTTAAGATAATTTGTAGTCTAGCTAATAAAGTTTTTGGTTTTTTTGTTGCTAATTTGGCATTTAGCTAATATTTTAGCATTATGCTAGCTGTTTTGGCAAAATTAAAAGTTTTTTTTAGGATAATTTGGAGTTTAGCTCATATTTGAATTGAACTATATTCATATCAAAGGATACATTCATCTGTTATGGCACCACAAAAAGTCAAAAAGTTGCAATAAAAATTAATAAATAAAAAATATTTATAAGATTTCAACATTAAGCTAGCTGTTTTGTCAAAATAAAAAAAAAATGTAAACATTTCTTTAGGATAATTCGGAGTTTAGAAAAAGGAAAGTCATAATCATAATTAAAAGACCACTTGGAATGCTTTGAAAACAGGTCAAAACATGATTGGAGTGGAACTTTAAAGCGTTTTAAGACACCATGCAATTGCCTAAATTATTGACTATTATCCCCTTTTTTGTCCTGTAGCTTTTCATTGTGACTCCAGTTCTCGAGCTTTATTAACAGTCCTTTGGAGTGATCTGCTCTAAAAATAAAACAAGAACCTTTTCCATCCTCTGATACAAAGTAAAACTTCCCCATTTGGTTTCGCCGTACTGCAAGATTTATTTGTCCACATCCTTTAATAATTGATTAGTTCCTTGACATGAATGACACTGAGAAGATGTTTTTGTGAGTAACTTTTAAGATCTGCTTGTCTCCACAGAGAATGGTACCTGAATGGAAACTACCTGGTCATCATCGTCTCTGTGGCAGTCATTTTACCTCTGGCTCTCATGAAACAACTGGGTGAGTGTGCTGCTATCTGTCTGAAACAGCAGGAGGTCAGTTCAGTGGTTCTTCCAGAACTAGTGGTCACAGCAGCTGCATCAGTTACATTTTGAAATGAGCTGTTAGATGAACAGCAGGGGGGGGCTGGAACATTTTATATTGGAGAAGGTGGCAGAAGATTTTGGAAGGATGGTAAAGAGGAATAGCTGAGTTATTTGATGCTTCCTTAGAGAGCCACTTCAATGAAAATTGTGTTTTTAACATGTTCTTGTAGTATCTTTTTTCATGATGGAGAACATAGCTAGAACTAAAACTGCCAATTGATCCATGGACGGGATATACCAACACCTTGTTATTCCCAAGTCGTCACGTACTGACATTTGGTTAAGCACCTCTCCAGGTCACTTTTTGACGTTTTGGATGTCCCCAACTCGTCAGTTTTTGACACGTTGGCTGTTCATATGAAGGGTCTGCAACCTTGGGATGCGGTACCGGACGCAATACTTGACGCGGCACCCGACGTGAACCGGGCCCGGACGTGGTGCCGGACTCGAACTGGTACTGGGCTAGGAAGAGGGCAATAGGCCACTCAACCAAAGTACAGTGGAGGTGGACGCTCCATGACCATCCCTGATTCCCGTGGGAGCAAACTTTTCCCCAGCCATTCCTGATTCCAATTGTCACACACCTGTGTGCACAAAAAATTGGGTTCTCACGACCCTGAACATGTATTGCTAATATAGGCTTTTCTGCGTGTCTTATACAGGTCTCTGTGCAGTTAAATTAGTTTTAGTGATAAGCACATTTGTTTTCATTTTCATTTTTAATTTTCTTGTTCTTTTTTCCTCCATGATTATAATTAAAAGGTCTTTAAAGGGTAACCAAACAGGGCAGCCTGAGGCCGGCCCCCCTCTCAGCCCAGATTTGAAAAATACCAAAAAGGGGGCGGAGCTAGTAGCTGAGGTGTGGCTTAGATCTATAATTGACAGTTAGATAAGCTTTATGTTACGTAAGCTGGGTCTTCAATCTGGAGAGTGGTTCCGGGCAACGTGATGCAAGTTTCTCCACAGAACCTTCGGAGGCGGTCCAGGATTTTTCCCATCCCCTAACCTCCTGAGGCCGGTCCAGATGCTAGCTCAAGACCCTTATTTTGCAATGCCCAGAACTTGTGTCTGAGAGTGTTAAAATGCCGCTAGCATCATAGCTAATAAAGAAAACAAAGAATGGCGAGGGAAATGTTCATTGCAAATCCATCACCAGGACGGAGTTCGCTGGATTCAATGCCAATTGCACTGTTGCCTAATCTTCAAGTCTAATGGAAAGTTGTGCAAGCCAGTAGAGTTTTGACAACTGAAGGCAACACATCTACGAACCACGCTAAAGCTAACACAACAACCGACTGTTACAGAACCAAATATGGGCGGGGCTTTTATACTGGAGCTGCATAGCATGATGACATGGAACTTCTGGGACTTATTCCACTTGACCAATCCCAAAATTCAAATGTAATAGTTCCTTTCAACCTGCTGGGGGCAGCACGCAAAAGGTTTTTGACTATATTTTCAGGAATTAAACATTTGGCAATGACCAACAGACAGCATTTTAAAGCCCCGTTTATAGAGGTCAACAGGCAAAAAAAGTTGATTTAGGGTTCGGTTACCCTTGAGTTCTTAATATTTGTCAATAATGATGATACTAATATTTACTCAAAAATTGGGGGGCAAAGTTTCTTGCTGGGGGCGGAGCAGCTTCCCCCTTTAAGCCCCCCCAAAGCTCCGCCCCTGATGAACAGCCATAAATAAGAAGATGATGCATCAAAAACAGTCAAACCAGTCCCACAACAGGTGCTTGAAAGTTGTTTTCCCCCTTTATTCAACCTTGCTAATGTGTTGACCTTAAATGTTCTTTAACCTTAAGGGTGATTTACTAGAAGAACTAAAATGTAGCATCTTTAAAAACTAGAGCAAAGCAGGAGAAAAGAATGGGTATAATTAGAAGATTGTGCCGTCTTTATGCTGAGAGTGCTAGAAGGAACAAACTAAAGACCTCAGCTCTAAAGAGAGTCTTTCAGGCAACAAAAGGAGCCGAGCAGACAGCTCCAGACGATGACCCTGAAGCCAAGCAGACTGGTGAAACTGTTCATGCTAACAGGCATAAAACCAGGAAGAGAATCACTTTGAGAGGCTAAACTGATGGGATGGAGAAAAACCAGTTAACAGCAGCGATAAATGGGGACTCTGTTTGCTTGCAGGGCCATTCAGCTGATAAAACACAGGTGCAGGGCGCTGAGAGTCAGGCGTGAACCAGAGACCTTGTTCACATGTATTCGGGTACCTCAACAAATGGAGGTCTTTTCCCAACATTCACTTGCTAATCCAACTTTTGGTCCTTGAAAACAAATATTCCTTAAAGTCCCTGCCAGTGTGAAGAAAGATGAAGGAAAAGCTCCGTTTACAAAGTTGTCATGTGCACAGGGTCGCCAGGCTTCCAGTTCATCTGGGGAATTCAAAGTGGGAACCTTTCTCAGAGTGTGAAGGGTGATACTGCAAACCGCCACGGCTCCTTGAAGTCAGGAATGTTATGTCTGAAGTTTGACATTTTTTGAATCGCTGTGATTAATTTATTTGTCTCTGCTTGTCATAAGCAGTCCTTCGGGAAAGCAGGAAGTCTTTCTGGAGGTTAGGGCTTCTTAGATACTTGCTAGCTGACAAGGAAAGACATCTCAGAGATACACGGCACTGAAGACAACATTGTTTGACTTCTGAGTTGCTGCTTTGTTCTTTGATTTAGTGTCAGTTTCTCACAGCAACACTTCAGATCACGATCAAAGCTCTTCATGTTTCACCGTAAACTGTAAAATCAAATTAAATGGGGAAAAATGCAGGTTGAAACTAGAAAATGTGCATTACCTGTGATAATGCTAGCGTGAATGCTTTCTGCTGAATGTGGTCGCTGAAGATGCTTTGGTAATTTAGGAAATTGCTTAAACAATTTGCTGAAAGTGCTAGAAATATTTGTACAATACCCCATAATTTTAGCATAACCCAGAACTTAGCCCCCAAAAAAACTTCAGTAGATGCAAAATTAACCAAAAAGTTAGCACGTTCCTAAAATATTAGCTCAACCCAAAATTAGCCTAAAACACCTCTGTAGATGCCATTTTCTCAAAAAAATGCTAACACATTCCTAATATATTTGCTTTAGTCCAAATTAGCTCAAAAAACCTAAATTGATGCCAAATTAGCCAAAAATGCTAAAACCTTGGAGTTGCTAAAATATTATCTTGACTCCACATTAGCCCAAAAAATCTTAGAACTGTCAAATTAACCAAAAAGCTTGGAGGGTCCTAAAATATTAAATCAGGCCAAAATTAGCACAAAGTGGATGCCAAATTAGCCAAAAAACCTAACAAGTTAATAATATATTAGCGTAACACCAACTTAGCCACAGAGCTAGTGTTTTGCGCTCTACATATATCAAATTAGCCAAAAATGCTAACACAATGGACGTTGCTAAAATATTAGCTTGACTCCTAATTAGCCCACAAAAAAAAATCTCAGTAGATGTAAAAAATAACCAAAAAAGCTAGGACGTTCCTAAAATATTAGCCTAACCAAAAATTAGCTAAGGACACCTCAGTGGATGCCAAATTAGCCAAATAGCTGACGAGTTGCTAATACATTAGCTTAACACCCAATTAGCCTAAAAACCTCAATGGAGGCCAAATTGCTCAAAAATGCTAACACGTTGGACGTTGCTACAGTATTAGGAAGTTGCTAATATATTAGGTTAACACCAAATTAGCCACAGAGCGAATGTTTTGCGGTCAGCAGATACCAAATTAGCCAAAAATGCTCGCACGTTTGATGTTGCTAAAATATTAGCTTGACTCCAAATCAGCCCCACAAAATCTTAAAATTGTCAAACTAACCAAAAAAGCTTGGATGTTTCTAAAATATTAACCCAAGCCATAATTAGCACTAAAAACCTCAGTGGATGCCAAATTAGCCAAAAAAAGCAAAGAAGTTAATAATATATTAGCGTAACACCAACTCAGCCACAGAGCGAATGTTTTGCACTCAGCAGATATCAAATTAGCCAAAAATGCTAACACGATGGACGTTGCTAAAATATTAGCTTGACTCCTAATTAGCCCACAAAAAAAATCTCACTAGATGTCAAATTAATCAAAAAAGCTAGGACGTTCCTAAAATATTAGCCTAGCCAAAAATTAGCCAAGAACACCTACGTGGATGCCAAATTAGCCAAAAAGCTGACATTAGCTTAAGACTCAATAAACCTAAAAACCTCAATGGAGGCCAAATTGCTCAAAAATGCTAACACGTTGGATGTTGCTACAATATTAGCAAGTTGCTAATATATTAGCTTAACACCAAATTAGCCACAGAGCAAATGTTTTACGCTCAGCAGATACCAAATTAGCCAAAAATACAAACACGGTGGATGTTGCTAAAATATTAGCTTGAATCCAAATTAGCCCCAAAAATGTTAGTAATGTCAAATTAACCAAAAAAAGCTAGCACATTTCTAAAATATTAGCTTAAGCCAAAAATGCTGTAAAGCTCTCACACAATTAGAAAAGGTTGGTTGACCTTTTTGAAACAAAAGTCTCCTGCTGTGGCAGAAAGAGCTGCACTTTCTGAGTCCTGCGATTAGCCACCGCTGCATGAAGTCGTTCAGTCTTATCACATGGTATATCTTTGATGAACTGACTTCCTGAAGTGGGGCGGCGGATATCCACAGATGCGCCAACATGTTGAGACAAGATGCTAATTGAGAGTTTGTGTTTCAGGATATCTGGGATACACCAGTGGCTTCTCCCTCAGCTGCATGGTTTTCTTCCTTGTTTCTGTAAGTATCACTTTCATGTAATTGACACGTGTTCCTCACTGTCATCTGTTTGCGACAGCATATTTGGATGCACTGGGACCTTCCACCATCTCTTTAGTATTCCCCACTCTCTCTGCTGTTTGCTGTGGACCGATGCCTGCACACTGCCGTTCCAAGCTGAGCTGGTTCTCTTTTTCTGACCTAGTTTTGGCGGCGTAATCCACTCATTGCTCTCTCATCCCCCCCCTCTCTTCTGGCTCTCCCAGTGACATTTTTTCTGCATATAAACAGTCTCACTGCCTTTGTTTTGCTGTCTCTCGTCTCTGAACCGCACAGGTCATCTACAAGAAGTTCAATGTCCCCTGTCCCTTCGTGGACTTTGCATTTAACAGCACCGCCAGTGAGACGAATGTGAGCGCCATCGACTCCGGCGGGGAGACCGATCCCTCCTGTATCCCCAAGATGGCGAACCTCAACTCCCAAGTAGGTTTTTACGCATGTCGCCTACAGTTAATCTGCAAGTCAGCCTGCTCTGCTATTTCCACTGACAGCCTCCCACTTATGTTGTAGCCATCACTCAGCATGTTGGCAGTGCCCCCCCCTCCCCCCTTTACAATCCAAGCATGGGAATCTTCACTGAAGAGCAGATCAGACACTTGATCAAACTGTGTGGCTCAAAGATGAGTGTGAAAGAAGAAGACCAATAATATTTGATGACCTTTTCTCTGACTCTGTTTTCTGAATTCAACTGGGTTTACCTGCAACCATTGATTTGAGCCGAATTTTTTCTCTTTCTGAGCCTTACTCGTGTTTCCAGATCCTGTCTGGCTTGAATCCCTTCAAGTTGTACTTTTCTTACTAGGCCAATAGGACCGATCTTGGCTGCTTAACAGCTTTACAAGCAAGGCATTCTTAAATAGTCTAAAGCTGGTGCGGTGCCAGGCCCTAGTTAATCACAGGGAAACAATTAGCCCTCTGTGATGTGCCCCGGGGAGTAATGGGCAGTATAGCCCGAGGTTGGTGGTAAGACGTCTGGGAGGGCGCTGCTGTATCTATGGTGACCTGTTGGGGTTCATTTTCAGACGGCCTACACCATCCCCATCCTGGCGTTCGCCTTTGTGTGCCACCCCGAGGTCCTGCCCATCTACACAGAGTTGCGCAAGTATGTCATAACGATGGAGAACCTGTACGAAGTAGAATTTCCGCCAAAACTCTCGCACGAGCATACATCAAACTCCACGTACGCAATAAGAGTTCATGTTTTTGTTTTTTCCCCCAACCCGTGATTGAACACTTTTCTTAAAAAATGATTTTAAACATTCATTATGTGTTTGCTTCATTTTCGATTGTTTAAATAGGAACATCAAAAATGATTCGTTTTACTACAGTAGTTTAGAAATTAACTTAAGCCAATAGCATGGCGCGCTTGCTGTCCTGGACCTTCCCATCTCGTTGTCCACAAGCCGGCTGGCTAGCGACCGGCTAGCGTTCATCGAGTGGCTGCCTATTGTAGCAAGCAAACCTACACAGTGCCCACTTAAGCCAATAGCGTAACGAGCTGGCTCTGCTAGTACTCGCTAGCTTGCTACACTGTCAAATTGGTGGCTGGCTAGTGGCTAGCTAGCATCCACCAAGAGGCTGGCTAGCATAGTGAGCCAAACTACTGAGTGTCCACTTAAGCCAAAAGTGTAGCAAGCTAGCTCTGCTTGTCCTCGCTAGCTCACTACACTGTTCACCGGGTGACTGGCTAGCATAGTGAGGCTACCTACTGAATTCCCACTTAAGCCAATAGCGTAGCGAGCTAGCTCTTCTAGTATTGGCTAGCTTGCTACGCTGTCCACTATGTGGCTGGCTAGCGGGTGGATAGCGTCCACCGGGCGGCTGCCTATTGTAGTGAGCTGACCTACTGAGTGCCCACTTAAGCCAATAGTGTAGCGAACGGTCGTCGGTAGCTCACTACACTGTCCACTAGGCGGCTGGCTAGTGTAGCAGTTAAGCCAATGTGAGCAAATACAGGTGGGGCATCATTGAAACTGAGGACAAACCCTTTCGGGGCCCACTTGGCTTTGCTGGCCAGGTGTTGAGTTTCACGTGTGTGTAGTATGTTTGTTGCTCATGTGGAGTACGATTGTTGCTCATGTGGAGTACGATTGTTGCGTCCGTGGAGTTTGAGAAATGCTCGTGGAAGAGTTTTGGCAGAAAATAAGATAAAACCTGAGCTAACTCTTGTTTTGGAAAACAGAAGAATGCTTTCGGGTCCGCTTACGCTTGGCTGATCACACCCGGTCACTCGCACGGCTTTCACTTTTCATTTATTTCTGCATGTGTTAGCATGTTGTTAGCTTAAATGTATTGAATATCTTTGAACCACTGATGCCTCAGATTCATTTTGAAGTTTGATCTTCTCTGAAGAAAGCAGAAGTTGACCGTTTGTAGGAACCTTACTGTGATCCTGATCTCGTGTGTGAGCTTGTATCATCAACAGAAATCTTCTCTGATTTCAGCGCCACAAAGAAAAAGATGCAGCATGTGGCCAACATCTCCATTGCGGTCATGTACATCATGTACTTCCTGGCTGCTCTTTTTGGATACTTGACATTCTACGGTGAGGCCTGTCCTCCTCCCATTACTGTTTCAACAACCTTTATCGTGTATAATAGTCTGAAGCAAGGTTTAGCACACTCAACACTCTTCCAAGTGTAGGTGGTGGACATGAACGAGCAAACAGAAAATAAACAAAAGATGATGTAGAAGCCCCTCCCTGCTTCTCCAGTGTGAATATCATGGACTAAACCAGGGGTCTGCAACCTGCGGCTCCAGAGCCACATGTTGACCCCTTTGACCCCTCCATTGTGCATCTTTGGTTAAAGAAAAATAAAAAAGTTTAACAGTGAAAAGTAAGTAAGTAGTAAAGTAAAAAAAAAAAATAAAAACTTGAATAATTTATAAACAGTTGAAAGACATTACGCATCAGAAGCTTTTTGACAGATTTTTGAGTACCAGATTTTTTTCTGTTTAAATTCAAAGATTTTAAGTGTTTGTAAAATAAAATGTTGCTGAATTAGCTCTGATTTAGTTCATTAAATTTGCAAATTTTGGTCTGAAAATTGAAAATCTAATGATTTGCTGCATTGAGATGATCTTATCTGACACAGGATGTCTTTTATTTTGAAAGGACCTCATGTCAAAAATTATAAACTATTCAAGTTTACAAAAAAAAAAAAAAAAAGTTAATTTATAGTTGTATTAGTAACATTAGTATAAAAACAGTGTCTTATTTTCCTGAAAAGTGAATAAAACTTTGTGGCGTCTGTTGGGATGTTGTCGGTGAGGAATGGACCCAAATGGGTCTTTAAGTGTTGAAGGTTGCAGACCCCTGGGCTGAACTCAAGTTAGATTAGTGTGTTCTTGAACATGCGTCACATGCCGTAGCTTATCAGTCACCATGCTGGCGCTTTCACTGTCAAAATGCTTAATCATGCTGGTCTTTAACGGTTTGATTAATGAAATAAAAGTGTGTGTTTTTCTGATCTGGTCCAAAGCGTGGACAGATTAGCTCATGTGTCATATCCAGAATAATCTCTCAGTGTCTTTCTGTTTCAGCAAATCAAACTCACACTGTTCACTTTGAAGAAAATACAAGCTAAAAGTGAGATAATAAATAATAAATCACATTTTCTTGCATCGCGAAAGACGGTAGAAAAGTCAACACAGAGCAGAATACATAAACATGAGCCAAAGTGTTTAACAAATTCTTTATTTCCTTTTGATGCAAGATTGTCTTTTAAACAAACTTTAAAGGATGTGTGTCCTATGTCATTTCAAAGGTCCTAAAAGTGTTATTTTTCATCACATATTTGTTGTTTGGACAAAAACTCAGTTTGACTCTTTAGTCAAACAGTGAAAAGCGTTAAATATATTAGGGTCTACATGACTTTTTAGAAGAGCAGAATAGAATTTGTACGTATTTAAGAGGATGAAACATACAATTTATGAGCTCAAAGAACACATTTTTTTTAACCTAAGAACATGACTGAGGTAAAACATGAAAATCTGCAGCCAGAAACACTTTGGCGCCATCTAGTGGATTTTCTATGAATACAAATAAGTCTTTTTATTTTATTTATTTCGAGCTTGAGCACACACACACATATCAATATATATATATGTAAGTGTGTACACTTGATTACAACCATACAAAATATACATTTAAACACTATAATCTAAGCATTAATACACACATACATTTCAGCACTTGT
>NC_050516.1:32104530-32111409 GCF_002922805.2 Oryzias melastigma
TAGCTTGAAAAGAGGGTGGGATGAAGAATTACTTTTTTTATTCCCACCCCTTACGTATCTATAACCTGGTCTGACTGCTGATAGCTTATTCATACTGTAGCATGTCATTGATAACCGATTTTTGTAGTACTAACATTAATATTCCATGATAATAAAAATAATGTGGATATATACACACATTAAAGAATTTCAAATTTGCACAACACATGTTAATTACAGTTGGCAATGGAACTAATCTGTTTTGTACTTTTCAAGCATCATTTCCTTAAATTTAAAAAACATGTTGTACCAAACCATAAATGATACATTTTCTTATCTTGTATCTATTGATTTCCTCTGAAATTTGACTATTTTTCTGTATTTCTGGTTTCCAGGTGAAGTGGAGGCGGAGCTGCTTCACACCTACAGCCGCATCGACCCCTACGACACCCTGATTCTATGCGTGCGTGTGGCTGTGCTCACTGCCGTTACACTAACCGTACCGATCGTGCTCTTCCCCGTGAGTCCAACCTATCGCTCGATCTGCCGACTCAATAACCAAGAGTTCTCTTCGTTTTTAGGGAACGCCGTAACCTGTTCATGTTCTGATTCTGCTCAGGTACGGAGAGCGATCCAACAGATGATGTTTCCCAACAAAACCTTCAACTGGCCTCGCCACATCGCCATCGCCTTCAGTCTTCTCACCTTCATCAACCTTTTGGTCATCTTTGCCCCCAACATCCTGGGCATTTTTGGGGTCATTGGTGAGAATAAAACAACAAAATCACCACATTTAACATCGACACTAACAGCACAATCCAAAACAGCACGACAACTAGTCAAATCCCCAGAGAGCAAAGAGGATCTGAAGGAATACTAGTTATATAGCATTACCTGTGATAATGCTGTGTGAATTTGGCCGCTGAAGATGCTAGTGCTGAGAGCTGAAGATGCTAGTGCTGAGAGCTGAAGATGCTAGTGCTGAGAGCTGAAGATGCTAGTGCTGAGAGCTGAAGATGCTAGTGCTGAGAGCTTGCCAAAATATTAGCAAAATGCCAAATTCCATAACAATTATAGGATGGGTAAAGATTTTTAGAAAAAAAAACAATAACAAAAGTTCAAACTCTGCTTTTAAATATTAACATATTTTATATGAACTGAAATATTAATATGTGACAAATATTTGCATATAGTTTACAAACGATGTAAAAATATAAACAGGAAGGATTATTGATAAAAAACAGTTTTACCAAAATCGAGTGTCTTCTTCGTACTTTCCAGGTGCCACCTCTGCCCCCTGTCTCATCTTCATATTTCCTGCCATCTTCTACATTCGTATTGTACCCAAAGAAGAGGAGCCTCTGCGGTCTGTTCCCAAGATCCTGGTGAGAAAAAAAACATCTAATTTTTAAATGAATAATAATACTTTTAATTTGAAGCACCCTTCTTTTGAAACTCATTGGAACAACTTGAAAATAATGCAATAAATGACAAAAATAACACTGACACAGAATTCGCATAAAATAGTCAAAAAACTATTTCCAGGCCTGCAAAGAAGTTAGTGACTGCCTTAATGTGTTTATCAAAATGGAGGTCTGTGTCTATCACCACACCCAAGTTTTTAGATGGATAGATTGAAGCTCTGTAGTGATGTCCAACCTTCAGTGAACCCCCAAAAAATAACCTCAGTTTTGTTTAATTGAAGTAAATTGTGACACATCCAGTCATTAATGTCCTCAATGCATTTACCAAGAGCCTGTACAGGGCCTCGGTCTCCTGGTGTCAGTCTAATATATATCTGTGTGTCATCTGCATAGCTATGGTAACTAATGTTGTTGTTCTTTATAACCTGGGCCAGTGGGAGCATGTAGATGTTAAATAGAAGTGGTCCCAGGATGGAGCCTTGGGGTACTCCACCTGTAATTTCTATTGGCTCAGAAGTGAAGTTACCAATTGACACAATATATTTCCTGTTTTCCAAGTGCATTTTGAACCAGTTTAGTCAGACCCACCCAGTTTTTCGTTGGTCTGAGAAGTATATCGTGGTCCAATAAAGAGATCCAATAAAACCAGCACTGACATATGTCCTACGTTATGAGAAAAATGCTACAAGAACATGTTAAAAACAACAAAAAACACAATTTTCATTGAAGGGGGTCTTTAAATGCTAACAAGATAATGGTAGCACAAATATATTTGCTTTTGGGACAAATAGGCTGAGACGTATGGATCCGTGTGCAAACGGTTTAATGAGCAAGCAAGACATGAGCGTAGTCAAAAACCAGGCAAAGGGTCAAGGGTCAGGATGGCGATTAAACAGGGAGGAGTCAAAACAGAGAATCAGACAAAGAAGGCAACGCTCAGACTGTTAGAAAACTAAACAAGACTTCGCACTGAGCAGAGGTTGGAGACTAAAATATATACAGAGTGGTTGATGAGATGATGAGAGACAGCTAAGGAAGGCTTGCACCAGAGAGTGATGGATCATGGGAGATGTAGCAGAGAGAGGAAGGGACTCTGGTAAGAGCTCCCTCTGGTGGTTGGAGGTAGAGATGGATGGTTGAACACTAACAGATTTATTATTTAGTGAGGAAAGTTTTGCAAGAATAATATTTTCAAAATGTGTTTTGTTATTCTTTATAGAACTGACACCAAGTTTGCTCGCATGTTTATGAAAAGAAATACATACTTTCTAGAAGATTTAAGTTTTTTTTTTAATTGGTCAAATAGTTGTTTCTTAATTTAAAATTTCTAAAATAATCATTAGTGATTTTTAATAAATCTAGGTTCAACTTTTTGTTTGTGTTTTTTCTGACTACACTGTAAAAAGTTAAACATTGGATCAAATAACAAAACTTCTGTAATTTGTTACATTTTCAATTTTTTGTTTTCATCAAATTAAAATTTGGGGTTGGTAGTTTAGTCAACAAAAAAATTTAATTTAATAAAAACGAATTGTTTTAAATGTAACAAATTACAGAGCTTTTCTTAATGAATACAATGTTTCACTTTTTACAGTGTAGTTGCAGAAAAATACATTGAATTTCGGAGTGTTGACTTATTTTTTCTCCTTTCTCTTCCAGGCGGCCTGTTTTGCCGGGATCGGCTTCTTGTTTATGATAATGAGCCTCAGCTTTATCATCATGGACTGGACCTCTGGCACCAGTAAAGCCAGCAGTGGTCACTAAGCACCTTGAATTCTCTGTTCAGGTTTCATACTTTCGACTTTGATTCGTGTTTTTCATGTTTTCGTTTCCACTCGTCCCTGCCCGGTCCGTTTCATTAGAGATCGTCGGCCTTGGAGACTGAACTCCTAGAGGCTCGATCCTGTCGTGTACTTTGAGATCCTGGCTAATGAAGTTTCTTGGGAGTTCAGTCAGAGGCCAGTTGTGTTAGGATTGATGGTGACAGTCTAAGGTTGTGCCTTGTGATTTAAAACCCAAAAGCAACAATGTAGAAACCTTGAATCCACCCGTGGTAAACATGTGGCCCCTGTCACTGTTTGTGCTGTCGTAGTGAAAGACTGATTCACACCATGAGGCCCTGTCCTGTTAACCAATGAATGAAATGTCTTCATTTTTGTATCTGTATAACTACCTTATCCCACTCTGTTAAGCTGCTGAAGAAAGTGCTTCTAAAAGTTACTGTGCAGGTGTGAGGACAAGTTTAGCACTTTGGGTGCAAAGAATTATTTGCTTTATGGCTTCAAGATTGATTCAAGACTGATGTCTGTCCTTACATTTATGGCCCTTTGTTTTTGTTTGGAAGACTCAAAGTTGACCTTTTTTTTTATTATGCTGCTGCTGTTTGTTTTCTATCGTGGAGGTTTCAACATTCCCACCTCTGGTTAAACAGGGTATGAGCACAGTTTTTAAATGGGTTCAAACAAGATATGCCTTCAAATAAAAAAAAATCAGAGCTCGTGGAAAACCTCCGATGATGCAGTACTAGCTAACTCCAACTTCATGCTAACTGTGCTAAAACAAGTTCAAGAATCTAATGCCTCGTTTCCACTGAGCGGTACAGACCAGACCGGTCCCCTGTTGGCCGGTTTAGAACAGTCAAATGAGCGTTGGACCATCAAAGCGCCTGTGGAGTGTAGACCGATGACGTAGCTGCGACTACAGCGAAAGAGAAGCTCGGAAATAGTGGGAAAATGAAAAAGATAACCGTGGAGGATCATTAAAATCCAGATCAGGTGTTTATTCTGAATGAAGCCGGCCTCGACACTGCAGAACAGTCTATTGTTCTGAATTAGAAAGAAAAAAATACTCTTTACGTTTTTAATAAATGTTAACAAAGCACAATCGGAAGCGTTTTTGATGAGTATGGATCGGTAACGGACATTATTCGGCTGCGGGGGTTGGGTAAGACAGAAACGGGGGATGGGGTGTTTCCAGTCCCCATCCCCCGCGAATAAGGGGAATACGGTAGAGAATTTAGTAATCTTTGCAAGAAGATTGTGGGGGAGGGGCAAGAAAAATCCAGACGAAAAGAGGAGTCTGGATCTTGAGTCGCTGGTCGGACGGAAAACCTTTCCACCAATCAGTGGGTTACATCCTGTGACGACAGAAGCTCCGCCCTAATGTGTCCATTCCATTTTTCTATGGACCTATGACCAATGGAGGACCAGAAACGTACAAGTCTGTCCATTTTGTAATGGAAACGCTCAAAAGTCCGGTCCAGTCCGGTCTGGACCGCTCAGTAAAACGAGGCACGAGAGCCAAGTTTCAGTCTGAAGAGCGTGAAAGCTATGTAGAGAAATGGTACTGAAAAAGTGTGAAGCAGAAGAAAGTCTCTGATCATCGTTTCTTACTACCGAGGCATTTCTTCTTCTTTTTTTTTTTCTCTGACAGAGTAGGAGAAAACCAAAACATGTAAAAAGCAACAACAACAACAGGGTGACTTCTTGAGGTGGTTGGTATCCGTTTGTTGGTTGTGAATATTTGTAACTGGAGCACAAGCTTAAACCCTAATAATAGTGACATGGATATGAAATGTAAATCTCTTTAACAATCAGCTTCTGAGTGGTTAGCATTAGCACTTTGTTCCTTTGACAAGCACAACACGAGTGTTATTGAGGTAACATGTGAGCATATTCAATAGCACACCTTCAATTAGAAGTCATTGATTACAAACTTTTTTTTTTTTTTTAGAAAAGTATTGGTAGTTGTCAAAGATGCCCTTAGCAAAAAGTAAGTCAGGGGTTCTCAAAGTTTTTGTGGCGGAGGGCCGAATTAAGAACTCGACATTAGACTGGGGGCCAATTTTGGTGAAAAAAAATAGATAAACAACAAAAAAAAATACTGTTTGAAATAACTTTAATGACCAACTGTCATTTGTACGGTTAACACAACATCAGAACAAACTGACAGTGACGTCAGACTTCTGAAACTTGCATGGTTTGACCAATCACAAAATTCAACTGTAATACATCATTCCACCCTGTAGGGGGCAGCACACAGACAAATTTTGACCATAGTTTTAAGAATTAAGCGGTTTTATTTCAATTTGTAAAAAATTTGCCTATGACCAACAGACAGCACTTTTAAAGCCCAATTTATAGATGTCAACAGCCAAAAAGGTTAATTTAGGGTTCAGTTAACCTTTAAGTTTTGAAACTGAAGTTTTCAGATTTAAAAAGGGAAAAAAATTTAAAGTGAAAAAAAGTTTTTACATTTTGAATTTTGAAACCTAAAAAATTGAACATTTGAAGCTGAAAACAATTTAAGTTTATTTTAGAGTATCAAAAAGTTTTTGGCTTCCAATTTCATCAATTTCAAATTTGTTATATTTGGATTTTAGATAATATTGGCCTCAATTTAGCTCCATACATTTGTCTGCCCTCTAGTGGTAAAATGAATACACTGCACAATTGACGCTTGGGTGTAATTACCTTTCTCCCCTGTAGATGTCGCCAGAAACCACAAAAGAAAATTTATTTTTTTCCAAGCAGTGTACAGGTAGTTATGATTTAATGAGGCCCAAAAAAACTTTTAGAACCCCTGGTTTAAGTGTACAAGTATACTTAGTATGTACTAAAAGTGAGGAGTTATACTTGTTTACTTTTTATATACTATCCACATATTGTAAAATTATATGTTCCAATTTAGTCTGAAGAAGTATTCAGTTAGTATACTTCCTACACTACACATACATGGTCTATAGTATACTTGGCATACTTATACTCAAGAGTCCTTTATAAAATAAACTTCAAGTGTACTACTTTTTGCTGAGGGTGAAGTATTTCTCTAAAATGAGCTTTCCTGGGAGTTTTTGTGATCATCAGTATGCAACTCTGGCCTCCTTAAATACAGTAACTAATTTATTGGATGTAATGTTGGAACTTTTATGTGTGTGTGATGCCTATGGAAACACAACTAAAAAACATAAAACTATGTAAGTATTTTTTATACATTTGTGTTGTTTAACCCTGCGTAGGTGTAGTGTTGGTCATCTGTCATTGATAGATTAACTGCTGTTTAAACCTTGGATGTTGAAAATAATTTGAGTGTGTTGATTGGATCAGTTGCAAGAAGAAGATTATTTGTTTTTTTTGTTTCTTCTGTTTGTCTTTTACACTCTGTAGTGATAAAGGTCTTTGCACGTCCGTCTTCCCTGCTGCTTCTCAGCAGATAGTAACCTGTTAACCTGGAGTTGTTATTCGTGAGCTGGTGTACTGGACTGCATTTGATTCTTTTTGAAATGATAAACTCTACTACATCAGACTACTGCAAGTAATATTTTGCTGTCTAGAATCCTTTTTCTTCGTCGCATCTTTACGTTTTGTTGTCTTTGTGCGTTTGTGTGACGAGTAATCATCTGAATCAGCCACTGAAGAGTTACTCTGTGTTTGGTGTTGTGTAGTGGTTGTGTTTATCTTTGCACATCCTGTTTCCA